>NW_017306759.1:718831-756570 GCF_000935625.1 Nanorana parkeri | reverse complement strand
GTAGGGTCTTTTTGATAGGAAGCATACAACTTCAAAAAACAGAAGCTATCCGCTCTTTCACTCTAGACTCTTGGACAGATAATTGGCAGGTCTACATGTAAACTATAGAGCATGCTAACTGCAATATTATTATTATTATTATTATTGTACAGGATTTATATAGCGCCAACAGTTTGCGCAGCGCTTTACAATATAGGGAAGACATTACAATCACAATACAATTCAAGACAAGATGGTAAGGAGGGCCCTGCCCCTGAGGGCTTACAATCTAAAAGGGAGGGGAAGTGATACATGAGGAGCGAGCTGTGTGGGGATAAATTGTCTGAGAAAGTGATAATTCAGTGGTCAGGTTGAGGTGGGATAGGCTTCCTTGAAGAGATTAGTCTTAAGGGATCGCCTAAAGGCAGTCAGAGTGGTAGATAGATGGGCAGGTTGGGGTAGAGAGTTCCATAGGAGGGAAGAGGCTCTAGTGAAGTCCTAGAGGCGAGCATGGGAGGAGTTGATGAGGTAGCTGGAAAGCAGAAGGTCATTTGAAGAGCGGAGGGGGCGGTTAGGATGATACTTTGAGAGAAGGTTTGAGATATATCCGGGGGCAGAGTTGGGGATGGCTTTGTAAGTGGTTGTTATAGCAGTAATCCAGCTGGTGGAAAATACCTTTACAAATGGACAGCATTGATATGAAACAATTTTGACCATTCCTAGACCTCTTAGATGCAAAGTATTTGGTCATCATTTACCTGACTGGTTGGAGATCTCTCCTTGGGGACAAGGCACACATTGAAAGCAGCAGACAGGTTGTCCACTTCTAGGAGCCTTCCGAAATCCTGGTGGGCAGCTTTCACTGCACACTGATTGGGGGACCTGATGATTTGCCAATCATAAAACACCCATTATTCAAAGCTACCAACATTATAGACAACTAGTAGTTTTGTATATATTCAGATATTTTTGTTGACCTGGTGTTTGTTTTATATCAAAGATTGTTTTGGGGGGATTGTTATGTACAAATAGACTGTCATGCAGCTTATGGCCCCAGCTGACAGTAGGCAGAAATGGGGAGTGGCACAAAATCCGCAGGCAAGGCTGTGGACAAACTTGCAAAAGGTCAGGGCAGCCAAAGAGCAAGGGTCATCCAGAAACAGGCAAGAGGTAACGGTAGATGGATAACAAGGAATGGTGAGAAACAGGCAGAGGTTTAAAAGAGTATCGGCAGAACTGGGACAGAGATTATGGGTACAGGATCCAAAGGTCTTTGCTCAGACAACTCCCAATTGCAGTGAGCAGGTTTAAACAGCATTCTCAGGCATGACCTCAGAGGATGTTTCCACAAGCGCTTCTTGCTAAGATACGGCAGAGGGATAGTGAGAGCATCTAACCAGGCAGGAAAAAAAAGACCTAGAAGGCGTTTCAGGGGAATTTCTGAAGTGGTTGCACAGATGACCAGGGATCAAGAATTGGACCAAGGTGTCAAACAGCAGACTGATTCCTGCAGAGACTCAGACAAGTCATACATGCTGTGGGGAATAGCTCAAACGGGGATTACCTTCTCACCTTCTCTAGGAAAAAGGCAGACTAGATTCTCTCTCTTTCTCACTCGCTCTCCACCTCCCCTCTCTCTCGCTCTCTATCAAAAGTCTGGACTTTTTACTAACTATTTTATTTAACCCTTTAGTGAATGGGTAGGGGTACAAGTACCCCTTACTCATTCACAAGGGGGGGCGGCATCTGGGTGCCCCCTTAATTAAAGGGGTACCCAGATGCAAATAAGCCCCCCTGCCCGCAGACCCCCCCACAACCACCGGGTCAGGGTTGTGGAGACGAGGCCCTTGTCCCCATCGGCACGGGGACACCCTCCCAGTGCCGAGGGCATGTGGCCTGGTGTGGGAGGGAAGGCGCTCGCTCGTCCCCTCCCTTTCCGGTCCTGCCAGGCCTATGCTCAGATCAAGGGTCTGGTATGGAATTTTAGGCGGGACCCCATGTTTTTTCCCCCATTTTTGAGGGTGGGGTTCCTCCCCATACACTTTTTAGTGCCAATAAATTTCAGTAATACTATGGTTTTCCCATTTTACTGAGCAAAATGGGCCAGACCGGATGAGAGGTCTTCTAGAAAGTTACTTCAAGCTAGATGAAAGATTTTTAAGTGCTCTGTAGAGCTTGCTTCTCAAATTGCTCCTTTACAAGCTGAAGCACGTGCACACATTTTTACAATGCCTTTGTAATGTGCCATCTAGGGTTGCACAGATACCAAGTACAGTACTCGGTACAAGTAGGAGTACAGGTACCGATACTTTTGAGCTCCAAGACTACACTAGAGAAAAATTCAAAAATTAGGAGGCAGCTGTCATTTGTAAGGAGCACACGGAGCTCCCGGGATTAGTACATCTCTGTTTTATTGTATGTTTTTGTTTTTATAAATATAAATAAAGGGATGCAGTGATACCATTTTTGCGAGTATGAGTACTGATACATTTTTGTTTATTGTCATGTGACAGTTTTTCTACAACAATGCAGACTAATGATTTCAGGACAGTGGTGGAGCGCCAGAGCCCGGTCCCAGCTGCAACCGCTGCAACCCCAGTAGTTCTCATGAGAATGCCAAGTATCTGCACTGGTACTCGAAGTATCTGTGCAACCCTAGTGCCATCAGAACTGAATTGATAAGGGCCTAATGTCAGAATGTATCTAGTATGTATAAGTGCTGCTCATATTTGTCATTACAGTTTATGATTCTGGCAAAGCCCTGGAGCTGTGAAAAGTAGGAAACCCCTCTGTGAAGCCACATGGATGTAATCAAATAATATGCTCTGTGGTTCTGCCTATTGATATTCATTCATAATCTGAAATGTAAAATATGCAATTCCCATGGACAGACCTGTTGCTCTCCGGTCGGCCACTGGATGATGCTGGTGTTAACTCTGAATACTTGACCAGGAGTTGCTGTTGTGTCATAACTGCCAACCTTGAAGTGATGAATGGTTCCCTCTTGACTCAGATACCAGTTCACAATGTCATAGACTGCTGGTGGATCTTCATTTTTATCAAAGTAAAGCTCCATCCCACTGCTCAGTTTCATCCTGACCCTTTTCATGTAGGGAAGGAGCTGCAAAGTCAGAGACGGGAAGAAATGTGTTCACGATAAACTGTTTTGTATAAAATGTGTATAACCATTTCCTGCCTGAAATCTGTAAATGGACATTTCCCAAGATGATTCCCTGTCCTGGGATGGGTTAGTGAACATCTTTTCCTGAAAACTCACCGGCTGACACTGTGCAGCTTGTACCTCTAAATTTCAGCTTATATATATTCCAGAATCCTGCTGCACCCCTTACCTGGTATCCCTGTCAGCGTGGGTGCTCGAAGTGACCGCGGATGGCGCCGCCAATACTGAAACTTGTTAAAGATGTCACTAGCACACCATATTGAAGTGGGAAGTCAGATATGGAAAAAGATTTGGTGTTCATTGTAGACCACAGATTGAATAATAGCTCGCAGTGCCAGGCTGCTGTAAACAAAGCAAGTAGAGTCCTGTCCTGTATCAAGAAGGGGATGTACTGTAGAGACAAATCTATAATTGTGCCACTTTACAGATCGCTGGTTCGCCCTCATCTGGAGTATGCGGTCCAGTTTTGGTCCCCAATCCACAGAAAGGATGCCCTTGAGCTGGAAAGAGTCCAGAGGAGGGCAATCAAACTAACTAAGGGGAATTAAGACCAACGCTATGTGACAAGGCTACTAAATTTAAATATGTTCACGTTGGAAGTAAGAAGATTAAGGGGGGGACATGATTTTCATGAATAAAGAAAATGTTCTACCTGGTGTGGAGGAAAAACAAAAATGTGAACACTTTTAAATCTGTTTGTAACAATTAACTGGCAATGTGATATTATTGTCCATGTTCCAACACAAAAGTGCGAAATAAGAAGTATCACTAAACATTTCTATTTTTTACTTTGCCTGCTAGGGAACCAAGTGCATATAGCACTTGGCCCCGTTCAAATCCATCTCGTCATTGCCAAGCAGCTTGGTCAGACAGTATAAGCACCCAACACTTCTAGCACGGAGATAGGGTTTTGAGTGACAGCGCTGATCTCTGGCAGCAAGGGCCAGTCTGGAGACCAGTGCTTCCATTCATGAGAGGATACTTAGTGCTGCAGGCTATGATCTATCTGCTGGGGCTGTGTATTTACAGGATCACAGTCAGGCCCGGATTTCCCACAAGGCCACCGAGGCCCGGCCTCGGGGCGGCAGAGCGCAGATGGGCGGCAGCGGTGACCTTGTGGGTGCCATCTGGTTGCCATTCTCAATTGATGGGGAGGGGGGGTAGCGGCGCGGGGGGGGGGATTAGGGAACCTGGCCTTGGGGCGGCAGGTGGAGTAAATCCGGCCCTGATCACAGTCCTGCAAAGCTTAGTGATCTTTTACGAAAGAACAATCAGCACTGGCATGGCTCCGTGTAAGAGCTTCCACTGCTCTGTATGTTTACCAGCAGCCAGAAGCTCTATCACACAGCTCTGTAGCACTGATTGTTTGTTGATTAGAGTAAAAAATACAGTCAGCTAAGAGAGGGGCGGGTTTTTAACACTGGCTGTTCTTCACCCTACAGTAGCTCCCATATTGTAGGCTTTAGACTGGGATGGCGATAGCATTATCATAAATAAAAAGGAGTTTGTTCCACAATGGGGCCACTGATACGAACGGGACCAAGTGCTATAGGCAGTTGGTCTCTTGGTGGATCAAAAAAAAATGTGTAAACTTCTAAGTTGTCCACTAAGCCCTGTAAAAAAAATAAAAACAGTTTTTCTGCTCTGTGTAGTTAAACATTTTCTTCCCATGCTGTAGCTAGAGCCTGTCATTTTATAAGGCGCTGAGTCAAAAAACCCTGCTGATTGTTTCTAACTAAAGTTGAATGACAACTAAGGGCTTGGAAGATACACTATATTGCCCAAAGTATTGGTGCACCCTCCAAATCATTGGATTCAGGTGTTCCGTGAAATTTCCTGGCTAATAAATATTCAGCGGTCAACTGTTACTGGTATTATAACAAAGTGGAAGCAACTGGGAACAACAGCAACTCAGCCAGGAACTGGTAAGCCACGTAAAATGACAGAGCGGGGTCAGCGCATGCTGAAGTGCACAGTGTGCTGAAGTCGCCAACTGTCTGCAGAGTCAATAGCTACAGACCTCCAAACTTCATTTGGCCTTCAGATTGGCACAACAACAGTGCGCAGAGAGCTTCATGGAATGGGTTTCCATGGCCGAGCAGCTGCATCCAAGCCTTAGATCACCAAGTGCAATGCAAAGCGTCGGATGCCGTGGTGTAAAGCACGCCGCCACTGGACTCTAGAGAAGTGGAGACGTGTTCTCTGGAGTGACCAATCACGCTTCTCTGTCTGGCCATTGGATGGCCATTGGTTGCCAGGAGAACGGTACTTGCCTGACTGCATTGTGCCAAGTGTAAAGTTTTCTTGGCCCCTTAGTTCCAGTGAAGGGAACTCTTAAGGCATCAGCCAAGACATTTTGCACAATTACATGGTCCCAGCTTTGGGGGCACAGTTTGGGGATGGCCCCTTCCTGTTCCAACATGACTGCACACCAGTGTACAAAGCAAGGTCAATAAAGACATGGATGGGGGAGTTTGGGGTAGAGGAACTTGACTGGCCTGCACAGAGTCCTGACCTCAACCCCATAGAATACCTTTGGGATGAATTAGAGCGGAGACTGCGAGCCCGGCCTCCTCCTCCAACATCAGTATCTGACCTCACAAATGGCCCAACATTCCCATAGACACACTCCTAAACCTTGTGGGTGCCTTCCCAGAAGAGTTGAAGCTGTTATAGCGGTAAAGGGCGAAGCCAACTCAATATTGAACCCTACAGACTAAGACTGGGATGACAATAAAGTTCATGTATGTGTAAAGGCCGGCGTCCAAATACTTTTGGCAATATAGTGTATTTTAGGCCCTGTGAAGGTCTCACTAACCTATGAAATGTGCACGTGGGTCAGTAAAATGGAGCAAATTGTTCTGGTGTCAAGAAATAAAAATATAATGAATACATACAGTACATTTGTTGATCCAAACAATTAAATTTACTTAAAAGCTTGCATTTTTAAATAAAATCCCTTCAGCTAAGTTTATTTTCTTGGCAAAAACATTACAACTCTATGTTACTAAAAATCAAAAATGTTTAGTACCTGCCATGGATAGAAACTGGAAACACTGGCACATTTGTCATTGTTGGAGCAACTTCTCAGATCTTCCAGAGCTCTGGCTACAATCTGTACGGCTATGTAAGCATTGTAAGTGACTCGCAAGTTGGAGACATCGGTGAAGCTGTTCTGAACTCTTTCAAGGCTTTCCTCCCCTGTACACAGTTTGATGGAAGTGCTTGGAACACTCGTGACATTGCTATTGTCCATTAATGTACAATTGAAAGTTTTCTCCCACAGGATCTTCACCCACTTTCCTCCCCAGGGTGAGGAAGGATGGACTTTAGTAAGGAACTCCTTAAATCCCATGATTATCCCACCGTGGAGGGCTAATCCAATTGTGCCAGAAACAAACTGTTGAAGGGTTCCCATAGAGAAGAGGGTAGAAGTTGACCAAGTCTCGCTGGCCACAAAAATTCTTCGGGTAACATTCTGTCTCACCATTTCAGCCAGTACCACAGCAAACTCGATGTCCTGGGAGAAGACAACCACCACCATTGCTGTTGACTTTTTTATGACGTTGACAATATGTGGGGCATTTAGGTCAGGTTGATTGGAGACTATGTTTTCAGTAAAAGCCACACATGCCCCAGCTTGGGTGACCTCTTTTTTGACAAGCTGAATGCCTTGCTGTCCATAATCATCGTCTAAACCCAGCAGACCTACCCATGTCCAACCAAAATGTAGCAACAGCTGGGCTATGCCCCTGGCCTGGGAAGCATCACTAGGAACGTTTCTGAAGAAAGAGGGAAACCTTTTTCTATCGCTGAGGAGAGGACTTGTAGCAAAATGGCTAATCTTTTGGAGGAAACAAATGTTACATTTAATGAGAATTAATATACTGTAGACCCGTTAAATTTTTCTTCAAAATCTAATATTCTAAGACAAGACAGAGGAATACTAATGTGTTATAAATAGATATCTGTTTTCTTTATCTTGTTGTGATAGACTTGCATCCTATTAGCATACAGTCTATAGCAGGGCTCAAAATGTCATGTCCTGAGCTACTAGCCAGGACTTCAAAGTTACTCGCCACTAGTTGCCTTGTCCTGCCCTGGAATGATAGAACACCGGGACAGGACAGGGGTGTAACACTCCGGGCTTAAAGGGGTTAATAAGCTAGAAGGCACCCTGTATGGTTCTGTACAGTTCCTGGAAATGGCTAACATACTTTGGTTGAGCTCTAACAGCTTAATGACATGGAAAGAACCAGCCCTGCACACCTACAACATCCCACTACAGCCACTCGGCGCTCTCCCCCGCCTCCACTACTCACCTACTACATCGATCACGGACAGCACAGGACCAAACAGCCAATCACCGCCCGCCTCTTATTAGACCGCCCAGTCAGTGTCTTCAATGATTGGCGCGGGAAAAAGGAGGATTCTGATTGGCGCTCACTTGAACACCTGGCTCTCAGTCGAACAACGGACCTTAGTAAAGATGGCTGCCGTCATCCAGCCATCTTTACATGGAAAGGTGGACTGCTGTGGGCGGCAGCATACGGGTAAGCCATCTGGTATTCCTCCAGGAGTTGGGTACTCGGTACATGACCGAGTGCTTGACTCAATGGCTTAATTTCCACTCGCCCCCACGCAATTTTCACTCCCAAATTGTAATTTTGAGCCCTGGTCTATAGCCTTAGTTCTCAACTGGTGGGTCATGACCCAAAAGGGGGTCGCGACCCCATGTTCAGTGGGTCGCCGTGTGCCTTCCACTTTTCTGGGTGAGAGGCTCTACTGCCTTCCCCTTTCACAGCACTGTCCGTTCTCGTGCCAAGCAGCCATTCAAAATATGCTGCCCGGTGCCGAGTGTCTGCTTGTGTTGGGATTAGTGATGGGCCGAACACCCCCGTGTTTTTTTTACTCTAAAAGTGTGCAGTTCCCCCTCCCAAACAATACCGGACCCTTTAGGTCTAGTAGGAATGTTAGGAGGGACCATTCTTTTTTTTAAAAAAGCGTAGGGTTCCCCCATTAAGGTCTGGTAGGAATAGCGAGGATGGACCCCGCGTAACAAAAACACAAAAAAAGTGTGTGGGGTTCCCCCTTGAAGTCATACCAGGCCATTAAGGTCTGGTAGGAATAGCGAGGATGGACCCCGTGTAACAAAAACACAAAAAAAGTGTGTGGGGTTCCCCCTTGAAGTCATACCAGGCCCTTAAGGTCTGGTAGGAATAGTGAGGAGGGACCCCGTGTAACAAAAACACACAAAAAGTGTGTGGGGTTCCCCCTTAAAGTCCCTACCAGGCCCTTAAGGTCTGGTAGGAATTTTAAGAAGGAACCCCACTGCCAAAAATGGGGGGGGGGACATGAGGTCCCCCCTAAAATTCCATACCAGACCCTTGATCCGAGCATAGGCCTGGCAAGGCCAGAAAGGGGGGGGGGGACAAGCAAGCGCCTCCCACACCTGGCCACATACCCTCAGCACGCGAAGGGTGTCCCTGTGCCGATGGGGACAAGGGCCTCTTCCCCACAACCCTGACCCGGTGGTTGTGGGGGTCTGCGGGCAAGGGAGCTTATTTGCATCGGGGTACCCCTTTAATTAAGGGGCACCCAGATGCCGCCCCCCCCTCCTTTGTGAATGTGTAAGGGGTACTTGTACCCCTACCCATTCACTAAAGGGTTAAATAAAATATTATTATTGTACAGGATTTATATAACGCCAACAGTTTGTGCCGCGCTTTACAATATAAGGAAGACATTACAATCACAATACAAATCAAGACAAGATGGTAAGGAGGGCCCTGCCCCTGAGGGCTTACAATCTAAAAGGGAGGGTGAAGTGATACATGAGGAGGTATCTGTGTGGGGATGAACTGTTTGAGAACGTGATAGTCGAGTGGTTAGATTGAGGTGGGATAGGCTTCCCTGAAGAGATGAGTCTTTAGGGATCGCCTAAAGGCAGTCAAGGTGGGCGACAGACGGACAGGTTAGGGTAAAGAGTTCCAGAGGATGGGAGAGACTATATAGAAGTCCTGGATGCAAGCCTGGGAGGAGTTGACAAGGGAGCTGGAAAGCAGGAGGTCTAGGGATGAGCGGAGGGGACAGTTAGGGTGATACTTTGAGACCAAGTTTGAGATATATCCGGGGGCAGAGTTGTGGATGGCTTTGTAAGTGATTGTTAATATTTTGAATTTTATCCTTTGGGCTATTGGAAGCCAGTGGAGGGATTGACCGGGGGGTGGGGGATGGAAGCCAGTGGAGGGATTGACAGAGAGGGGTTGCAGACACTGAACGGTTGGTTAGGTGAATGAGTCTAGCAGCTGCATTCATGATAGACTGAAGGGGGAGAAGCCTGTGTAGTGGAAGGGGTTCCCCCTTAAAGTCCCTACCTACCAGGCCCTTAAGGTCAATGAGGAGGGAGTTGCAATAGTCAAGACGAGATATAACAAGGGAGTGGATGAGTAATTTTGCGATTTCATTGGTGAGGAAGGGGCGTATTTTGGAGATGTTGCGAAGGTGAAGGCGACAGGATTTGGATAGTGATTGGATGTTGGGACCTTGGCCCTCATGATATGAGGGAATATCATGAGTTCAGTATTTGAAAGGTTGAATTTTAAGAAATGTTGTGACATCTAGACTGATATGTAATTTAGTAGATTAGTGACACGCAAGGACACTGAGGGGGAGAGTTGCGGAGTAGAGAGATATATTTGAGTGTCATCGGCATAGAGATGGTATTGGAAGCCATGTGAGGTTATTAACTGACCAAGGGAGAAAGTGTAGATAGGAGAAGGGGTCCAAGGACAGAGCCTTGGGGGACCCCTACAGAAAGAGGAAGAGGAACAGAGAAAGGGAGGAGTTAGATTTTGTAGGTAACGCTAAAGGAGCGTTTAGGTAGGCGGAGAACTAGGAGAGAGCAGAGTCTTGTAGCAAAGTGACTGGAGTTTTTTGAGGAGGAGCAGGTGGTCAACAGTGTCAAAAGCAGCAGAGAGGTCTAATAGCAAGAGTAAGGAATAGTGGCCGTTGTTTTTAGCTGTTAGTAAGTCATTAGTGAGTTTTAGGAGGGCGGTTTCAGTGGAGTGTATGGGGCGAAAGCCAGATTGTAAGGGGTCGAAAAGGTTATTATCAGAGAGGTGGCGGCTCAGGCGGCTGTAGATGAGGTATTCTAGTAGTTTGGAGGTGAATGGGAGTAAGGAGATAGGTCTGAGGTTATTGAGGTCGGTAGGGTCCATTGAGGGTTTTTTGGGTATTGCGGTGATCAGGGCATGCTTCAGAGGGTAGGGAAAGATTCCAGTAGAGAGTGAGAGATTGAAAATGTGAGTAAGAGAGTCTAGGATAGAGCAAGAGTGTGACCGAAGTAGTGGTGAGGGAACAAGGTCCAGGGGGCAAGTGGTGAGGTGGATGTCAGAGAGGAGCTTTGTAACTTCCTCTGTGGTGACAGGGACAAAAGAGGAAAGTAACAAGTGTGAGGGAGGGTCTGGTACATTAATAGGGGAAGTTGATTGGACAGTGGCGATCTGATCCCCAATTGTATCTATTTTATTTTTTAAATGAATGGCAATGTCCTGGGCAGTGAGTGAGTTTGTAGGCGGTGGTGGTGGAGGACATAGTAGAGAGTTAAAAGTAGAAAAGAGTTGGCGGGGTCTGAATGAGAGTTTGTGAATGAGAGTGACAAAATCAGGGCAGCTTTGTACAGGGTGAAGTCTTGCAGAGACCTAGTTTTTCGCCACAGTCGTTCAAGAGTGCGGCTATGTCTCTTGAGATTTCTGGTTTCATTTGTTTGCCACGTTGTAGTGGTCGTGGTCTAAGCCTGCGAGTAGTGAGAGGAGCCAAGGTGTCTAGAGAGGATGAGAGGGAGCTGTTGTAGACAGAAGTAGCCAGGTCAGGGCAGGACAGGGGTGACATTTTGTCATAGAGGCAGTCAGTAGCAGAGTAGAGAAGAGAAGGGTCGAGGTGGCAAAGGTTTCTCCGGGTGACAGTGTGCCGTGTAGGTGGATTCAGTGTTGGGGATAGGATGAGGGTGAAACTGAGAAGGTTGGGGTCTGAGAGGGTGAAAGGGGTGTTGGCGAGGTTGCAAGGAGTGCATAGGTGAGAGAAAACAAGATCTAGTATGTTACCATCAGAGTGAGTAGGAGTGTCTGACCATTGTGTTAGATCAAAAGAAGAGGTTAGGTTAAGAAATTGAGCGGAAGCCGGGATGTTAATGTTATTAGCAATGTTAAAGTCACCAAGAATGATAGTGGATGTTTCTGAGGAGAGAAAGTAGGGTAGCTAGGCAGAGAAGTCATCCAGAAAGCGAGATACTGGTCCTGGTGGCCGGTATGTAACAGCAATCCTCAGAGAAATCAGAGAGAATAGGCGAATACAGTGGGTTTCAAAAGAGGAGAGGGATAGAGAGGGAGGTGAAGGCAGAACTTGAAAAGTGCATTGTGGGGATAGAAGGATTCCCACTCCACCTCCTTTCCGTCCATTGGGTCTGGGTGAGTGCGTCCAGTGGAGGCCACCATGGGAGAGGGCAGCAGGGGAGGCAGAGTCGGATTCCTGAAGCCAGGTTTCAGTAACAGCTAGCATGTTAAAGGAATTGGAGAAAAGAAGATCGTGGACAGCGGTGAGTTTGTTACAGACAGAGCGTGCATTCCAGAGGGCACATGAGAAGGAAGGACCGGTTCTAGGTAGTAGGGGAATAGAAATCAGGGTGCGCGGATTGCAGCTGCTGCCAGTGGAAAGGCAGTGCTGGTTTGGTAGAAAAGAGAGGGCCCGGATTGGGAGAGGAATAGTTATTAAAAAGTCCAGACTTGATAAAATCCTTTAATTTAAAAAAAAGACATGTTTTTGACATGTCTTTTATTTATTTCTTTTTAAAATGGATCCACCGACGTAATCCAGGGTCAATCACGATGTCCAGCGTTGTCCACGACGACGACAAAATAAAAAATAAAACAATAAAAAATAAAAAATATTTTTTTAAACGCCGGCCACCGTCCTTTCCGCTCCCCGCGGACTCCCGCCACATAATGGCATTTTGACAGATGCCAGCAAGACATAAACAATTGGGCGGAGCTAGCAGTGACAGGTCGAATAGACCGCGAACATCCAATAAAGTTCGGCGTTCGGCGAAAGCTCGAACCGGCGGACCATCCCTAGTTCGGATGGGCTGGGGCTACGGCTGTGAGGGAGCTCCATCCATACTTATAACTCCCTTGTGTGCCTGGACCAGATTGATGTCAACCATCGAGCTGTGCAAGCATTGCACATATGGATGGAGCTCCATCACAGTACAACAGCCCACATTGGACCCCAGGCTTTTGAATGGCATCCCAAATGCACCTACCAACCCACAGTTCGATCGGCCGCACCGGAACGCATGGTACCGTAATGCTGTGCGTTCCATTGCAGTGCGACTTGGGTCATGACTTAATGACTGAGGACAAATGTGGGTCATGAG
Organism: Nanorana parkeri; assembly: GCF_000935625.1. Taxonomy (NCBI): domain Eukaryota; kingdom Metazoa; phylum Chordata; class Amphibia; order Anura; family Dicroglossidae; genus Nanorana; species Nanorana parkeri. The sequence continues at coordinate 743,977 of NW_017306759.1, read as the reverse complement.
GTTACACAGGTTGAGAACCACTGGTCTATAGTATAGAGTATATCACTATCCACTGGTGTTTAGTCCACACTGCACATGTGTCACACATATGTGTTCTTGGGACAAACATAGTTCTTTACTAAAACAAAAAGGTTAAAAATCCAAAACAAGAAAAAAAAACTCAAAAAAGGGACAGACTTGATGGACCACTTGGTCTGCCATCATTCTTCTCTGTTTCTATCCATAAAATGCAGGCAACGGTGTGAAGCCTCCAGTGTCCAGTTGAGTTATCTATGCCTTATGGGTCAATGAGAGCTCCATGATTGTAAGAGATTGGCAATGTCATGTCATTGGCCTCGATTCTAGTCATGGAGTTCTCTCTGCAACATTAAGCAGAGGGAACTGCTCTGTGCTTTTATAGTTAAGCCTATGCATGGCCCTGTTAAGACCATACTGTTGATTTGTAAATGGGGCACTAAGTATCACATATACCATGGGACATGTTAAGTGTCTTCTTGGTCCTTCACTATGAACTTTACACGTAAGCAAAAAAGACATGTCACACTATACTGCAACAGTATACTTTTTATTAATATGCTCCATCTTATATCATTCAATAACTATTCTTGAGGCCCATTCAGTTACTCTGCCTAGGCAAGGGGTGGGCAACTCCATAAAGAAGCCCCCACTCCAAGCTCGCTCCCACGATGGACTACAATCTCAGGTTTAGTTTACTCATTTGTATTGAGATTGTAGTCCATCCCGGGAGTGATCTTGGAGAGGTGACTACTTTACAACACACACAGGGACCATGGGGAACAAAAGGAGCACCCCTCCAGAAGGAAAGACAGTGTCATCACCAATTCAGAGATGATTGGAGGGTCTACAGCCGAGTGATACACAAATAAGATAGATTTTTGTTCATAGTTAAGGTACTTGAATGCATTTTTAATGTTTAATTCCTGAGTTTATTGTCATTTTACGACTTGTGTGTCCTCAGGATAGTCCAAACCCTGTATCCCCTTGACACACATCATTACCAAAGTCTCAATTCTGAGTTTAGTGTCACTGTAAGGTTACTAGGTGTCAGACTTCATCACAGGTGAAGGTGTCATCACTTCATCACATTTTAGGGTCGCAGTGTGGACTACGTGTAGCAGCACTGGAGTCACCAGACATATAAAGAAACTGTATTAAGAAATATCCCAATGTTTGAAGTTGCATATACACTATATTGCCAAAAGTATTGGGACGCCTTTACAAGCACAAGAACTAATGGCATCCCAGTCTTAGTCCGTAGGGTTCAATATTCAGTTGGCCCGCCCTTTGCCGCTATAACAGCTCCGCCTCTTCTGGGGAGGCGTTCACAAGGTTTAGGAGTGTGTCTATGGGAATGTTGGACCATTTCTGTGGTCAGGTACTGATGTTGGAGGAGAAGGCCGGGCTCACAGTCTCCGCTCTAATTCATCCCAAAGGTGTTCTATCGGGTTGAGGTCAGGACTCTGTGCAGGCCAGTCAAGTTCCTCCACCCCAAACTCCCCCATCCATGTCTTTATGGACCTTGCTTTGTGCACTGGTGCGCAATCATGTTGGAACAGGAATTGTCCAAAATGTCTTGGTCTTCTGATGCCTTAAGAGTTCACTTCAATGGAACTAAGGGGCTAAGCCCAACCCCTGAAAAATAACCCCACACCATAATCCCCCCTCCACCAAACTTTACACTTGGCACAATGCAGTCAGGCAAGTACCGTTCTCCTGGCAACCTCCAAACCCAGACACAGCCAGACAGAGAAGCGTGATTGGTCACTCCAGAGAACACGTCTCCACTTCTCTAGAGTCCAGTGGTGGCAAGTTTTACACCACGGCATCCCACGCTTTGCATTGCACTTGGTGATGTAAGGCTTGGATGCAGCTGCTCGGCCATGGAAACCCATTCCATAAAGCTCTCTACGCACTGTTGCTGTGCCAATCTGAAGGACTTCTGCACACTGTGCTCTTCAGCATGCGCTGACCCCGCTCTTTCATTTTACATGGCCTACCACTTTGTGGCTGAGTTGCTGTTGTTCCCAGTTGCTTCCACTTTGTTATAATATCACTAACAGGTGACCGTGAAATATTGAGTAGCAAGGAAATTTCACGGAACACCTGAATCCAATGATTTGGAGGGGCGTCCCAATACTTTTGGCAATATAGTGTATATTCCTAGAACTCATAGAGGAAGTAATGCTCTAATTACTTAACATTTCAACCCTTGCTTCCATACTGATAGAAACATTTACACAAAACAATGCCCCAAATGTCATAATACTGTATAACGTATTTGAAATGATCAACTCGGTGTGAGTTACCTGAGGGTAGCGGAAGAGCCCGAGAACTTGAGCCAGGAGTACAGAGTGTGTGGATGATGGGTGACTAATGACAGCACTTAGGGGGACACCTTGAAGACATCGGTAGTTGGGGATAGCCATCCCGTTTCCTGTCAATGAGTGCAATACACCTTCTAAACTTTGCTGTATCACCAGACAGGAGTCATAGACCTGGAAGCCCAGCGTGATGTTGGGAAGAATAGTTGGACTCTTTGTGATCTCATCTATGGCAAACAACATCGCTTGGAGCTGCTGGAAGTATTCAAAACTGAACCTTCAATGTAATCAAACAAGACAAAAGATATGTTTTTAATGAAAGGACTGATTAAATAAACATTTTTTATAGAGCCAGATAACCTTCAGTGCAAGTAAATGTGACAGACACTGTATTATAATAAATTGATATGAGCTATTTCAGCTTCATGTGGAGATCAGAAGTGAAGCTGCTTTTTTCAGTGACCTTGCCTTAATATTTTTACATAGAATAAAATGTGATCTACTTAAAGACTGTCACACAAAAGTGTTGATAAAGTAATTTTAAAGGAGAACTATGGGGTTAAGGCTTTCCCCCATAGTTCTCCTTAGGGTAACGGGAGGACACAAACTAGCGTCCTCCCGTCACCCTAGGCTCAGTATACCGCAAGCTACAGCTCGCGGTATACTGAGACGCCACAGCTGAAGTGGATCCCGACAATTGTGCCGGGATCCGCCCAGCTGCGTGACTGACAGCTGGCTCTGCCTATCTAGAGGCAGAGCCAGCTGTACCCAGCCCCTCCCCCGTCCGATCCGCCAGTCAGCGCTGGCGGATCGGAGCGGGGAGGGGGGAATCCATCCCCTCCTCTGTCACGGCAGAGAGCTGTGACAGGATGGAGAGGTGAGCGAACGCCGGTATGTGTTCGCTCACCTCCCGATCTACTGAGCCGACCTGTGACAGTCTCATTGTCACAGGTCGGCTAGAACTATGAGGTGAGTGAAAAAGCACCCACCTCATAGCTCTCCTTTAATGAACCTTTGCCATCTGCTGGTCCTTAACCACTTGAAGTCCGCGGTGTTTCACCCCCTTCCTGTCCCGGCCATTTTTCAGTATTCAGCGCTGTGGTACTTTGACTGAAATTTGTTCCGTCATGCAGCGCTGTACTGAAATGAATTTTATACCATTTTTTTAGGGACACATAGAGCTTTCTTTTGGTGGTATTTAATCACCACTACGGGTTTTTATTTTTTAATATAATAAGGAAAAATTACAGAAAATTAAAAAACAAAAAAAATACTGTTTCCCCTATATTAAATGATAAAACATTTATTATTACCCAATGTTTTTGCTAAAATATAAGAGTTCACGTCGGGTAAACAGACACCAAACATGTCAAGCCTTAAAATTGCGCACGCGAAACCTAAAAAAACTACCATACCCAAAATTGGCCATAGGCGACGCTATAAAAGCTTTTACCGCTCATCAGTTTTTGATGGCTTTCATTTTTTTTTTTTTTTTACTTTTTTATATGTGACTTTCATATTTTTTTTACTTATTTGACAAAGCAAAGTGATAGCACAGGCACACTGACAGGTCCTCTTTATGGAGACATTAGGGGTCTCTAAGACCTCTAATGTCACCTGGGAACCCCAAAAGAAGCTGATGAAGCACAGATCTGCTCCATCTGCTTCTTCTCTCTGGCTATAGCAGCCAGATGACTGACAGGTGAATGCAGAAGTGATGTAATACACATCACTTCTGCATTCAGACCTCGGAGGGAAATCAGCAAGGAGGAAGATGCTGACCTCCCTCCCATCTTACCTCCTGACGCCCTCCCGAGCCGCAGATGGGCTAGCTGATCCCAGGATTGAAGGTGAGGGGTCAGGAGGGGGGCGTCGGTGGCGGCATTCGAGGAGGGGCGCAAAGACAGCACATACATACGATCGGCAGGCTATAGAGCCGCTGATTGGTTGTATGTGAAACAGCCGGTGACGGCTGTAAAGAACGGGCGGGATTCTTCTGCCCGTGCACGCGCGGGAGCAGAAAAAAAAAGCAACCCGCATGTGTGAGTCTGCCGTCCGTCCATTTTTTCTCAACGGGCGGACGGCAGGAGGTTAAGGTGCCCATACACCTAACGATAATTGCACGATTATCGTATGCGATCGACTTTTCGTACGACAATCGTAAGGTGTATGGGTAGTGTGCAACCGCCAGTACTGTACAATCGTACGACTTTTGTCTTTCCTGCATGTTTGAAAATTTCAGTCGATCGTACGATTTTTGCAAGGTTAGTGGTGTTTCCGTGCATCAAAAGTCATACGATTAACACTGCTCATGCGCAAATGAAAATACATGCGGTCGATTACCGCAATTCGTCCAGGTGTTTTTTTTTTACTACTGCTGATTGAACCTTGCGATAATCGGGGCAGGATGGGGCCGCCGTACGAAAGTCGTACGACGGTTCGATCATCGGACGAAAAGTTTCGCCCGATGATCGCAAGGTGTATGGGCACCTTAACTCAGTGCTGTTGATCAAGTATCTGCTGTGCACACCTGATCGCATTTGTGAACTTTAAATTGAGCCAAATCCAGAACAACTGGTTTGTCTGTTTACTCATGCCCTGGACAGAGGTCTCTCTGACTTCTATCTGTCTGTTCATATCTTGGAGTATTCCTTTTATTCATGGGACTATATTTATTAGCTTGTCTATGTCTTATCTTTAATACTGGCCTCTTAACTAACTATGCTATTGTCCGTTACTGCTCAATATACCTGTCTGGAACCACTCGTTTTGTCTATGCCCAACCTAGACATCAGTCTGCCATTGTCTGCTGTTTGTCTTTACCATCTGTCTATAGACTTACACCTCTCTAGCATTTGTCTTGCATATTGTTGGCTGTTGACCCCGGCAACACAGAGGTTTTGCAGAACCTCATGACACCTATGTATACACTTGTCCCCAGTGGTCCCTGTGTGTGTGTTGTAAAGTAGCCACACCTCTAAGCTCGCTCCCGGGATGGACTACAATCTCAGGTTTAGTTTACTAATTTGTTGTCACAGTGTCCAGCAATCCATGCCAGATTTTCATGTGGGTCCCTGGTGCTTGGCTGTCAGCCTATGGGATTCCACAGGGCTGAAGCCAATCTGCACACCTCTTCCCCTACTTAGCACTCTCTCACTTGTTGCTTTTCGTTGGAGCAACAAGTCATCTTTCTTGTGTCAGACCCCTTGTGTTTCCCGTGAGCGCCTGTGTGAGTTTACGCTTTTGGATCCCTGTTTTGTGCTGATTCTCTTGTGTCTGAGATCACCCTGTTGACATTTCCCCCTTTGCTCGTGACCACCCTGTTGGCATTTTCTTCTTTGCTTGTGACCTCCCTGTTGGCATTTCCCCCTTTGCTCGTGACCTCCCTGTTGGCATTCCCCCCTTTGCTCGTGACCTCCCTGTTGGCATTTCCCCCTTTGCTCGTGACCTCCTTGTTGGCATTTCCCCCTTTGCTCGTGACCTCCCTGTTGGCATTTTCCCCCTTTGCTCGTGACCTCCCTGTTGGCATTTCCCCCTTTGCTCGTGACCTCCCTGTTGGCATTTCCCCCTTTGCTCGTGACCTCCCTGTTGGCATTTCCCCCTTTGCTCGTGACCTCCCTGTTGGCATTTCCCCCTTTGCTCGTGACCTCCCTGTTGGCATTTCCCCCTTTGCTCGTGACCTCCCTGTTGGCATTTCCCCCTTTGCTCGTGACCTCCCTGTTGGCATTTCCCCCTTTGCTCGTGACCTCCCTGTTGGCATTTCCCCCTTTGCTCGTGACCTCCCTGTTGGCATTTCCCCCTTTGCTCGTGACCTCCCTGTTGGCATTTCCCCCTTTGCTCGTGACCTCCCTGTTGGCATTTCCCCCTTTGCTCGTGACCTCCCTGTTGGCATTTCCCCCTTTGCTCGTGACCTCCCTGTTGGCATTTCCCCCTTTGCTCGTGACCTCCCTGTTGGCATTTCCCCCTTTGCTCGTGACCTCCCTGTTGGCATTTCCCCCTTTGCTCGTGACCTCCCTGTTGGCATTTCCCCCTTTGCTCGTGACCTCCCTGTTGGCATTTCCCCCTTTGCTCGTGACCTCCCTGTTGGCATTTCCCCCTTTGCTCGTGACCTCCCTGTTGGCATTTCCCCCTTTGCTCGTGACCTCCCTGTTGGCATTTCCCCCTTTGCTCGTGACCTCCCTGTTGGCATTTCCCCCTTTGCTCGTGACCTCCCTGTTGGCATTTCCCCCTTTGCTCGTGACCTCCCTGTTGGCATTTCCCCCTTTGCTCGTGACCTCCCTGTTGGCATTTCCCCCTTTGCTCGTGACCTCCCTGTTGGCATTTCCCCCTTTGCTCGTGACCTCCCTGTTGGCATTTCCCCCTTTGCTCGTGACCTCCCTGTTGGCATTTCCCCCTTTGCTCGTGACCTCCCTGTTGGCATTTCCCCCTTTGCTCGTGACCTCCCTGTTGGCATTTCCCCCTTTGCTCGTGACCTCCCTGTTGGCATTTCCCCCTTTGCTCGTGACCTCCCTGTTGGCATTTCCCCCTTTGCTCGTGACCTCCCTGTTGGCATTTCCCCCTTTGCTCGTGACCTCCCTGTTGGCATTTCCCCCTTTGCTCGTGACCTCCCTGTTGGCATTTCCCCCTTTGCTCGTGACCTCCCTGTTGGCATTTCCCCCTTTGCTCGTGACCTCCCTGTTGGCATTTCCCCCTTTGCTCGTGACCTCCCTGTTGGCATTTCCCCCTTTGCTCGTGACCTCCCTGTTGGCATTTCCCCCTTTGCTCGTGACCTCCCTGTTGGCATTTCCCCCTTTGCTCGTGACCTCCCTGTTGGCATTTTCCCCCTTTGCTCGTGACCTCCCTGTTGGCATTTCCCCCTTTGCTCGTGACCTCCCTGTTGGCATTCCCCCCTTTGCTCGTGACCTCCCTGTTGGCATTTCCCCCTTTGCTCGTGACCTCCTTGTTGGCATTTCCCCCTTTGCTCGTGACCTCCCTGTTGGCATTTTCCCCCTTTGCTCGTGACCTCCCTGTTGGCATTTCCCCCTTTGCTCGTGACCTCCCTGTTGGTATTTCCCCCTTTGCTCATGATCTCCCTGTTGGCTATTCCTAGCTTGCTTGGTTCTTGTGTTCCTATGTGATGTAGTTCCTGTGTGCTGGTATCCTACCATGTTTGTACGATTTTCCCCGCTATCTCTGTGCTCTCTTCTGTGTGCCTGTAACTAGTACCTTCCCCTGTACAGATATCTCTGCTTGCCCTAGGCTCCGGCCTATTCATGCTCCCTATGTGTGCTGTGATTCTCTGTACTCCTTGTGAGGCCCTGCTGTCCTGCTAGTGGAGGGGTTTCCTTCCCTATGTGAGCCCCTGCACCTGTCCTTGTGTGGCTGCTTGTGCCTCGCTCTTCGAGGCACATGCTGGATTCCCCCATGCAGTAGCAGCTTTCGCTTAGCCCAGTTCAATGTCTGAACAAGATCCTTTATCTGAGATTTTTTTTGAGCCTTGTTGTAGACTTTTCTAGAGCTAGCAATCTACTGTTCACTGGTTTACTACCTATCAGACATGTGCGATTCATTTCGAACCGAATCAAAATTCAGACGAAATTTGTACATTTGGACACATCCGAATCCCAATGCATCCGAATGTGTCCGAATCCAAATTTCCGTTTCCAAATTTTGAATCCCGTCCAAATTTCATTCATAAACGGAAATGAATCGGACATGTGACTTTTCTGGCCAATCAGTTGTGTTTTTCAGTTTAATGCATCCGAATGGATCTGAACACAAAGTTTCGTTACGGCAACATGGGAGCCATATACAGTGTATACATATAATACTAAAGCTGAGGCTCCTAGACCCGAATGGTATTTGGGATCCGAATTGCTGAATTGCATTGGGGAGCTCCTGAATGCCATTTGGGTTTGGGAGCCTCAGCTTTAGTAATATACAGTATGTATAAGGCTCCCAAATCCGAATGGCATTCAGGAGCTCCCCAATGCAATTCAGATCCCAAGTACCATTTGGGTCTAGGAGATTCAGACCTTGAACCTGTCACGATTAGGGCACTGGACCACCAGGAGCAGTATAAAGGGACTGAAGTAGGAATGGGCAAGGATACAGGTCTCTGAAGATGCAGGGACAGTGTGACAGCACAACAAACGCAGGTGTGCCAGAGTTGCAGGATCTAAGGAGCCGCCTGGTCTTCCCCAGAGCCACTGATGGTGTGGATGTTGAGCTGCGGGACAGCTCCTAGGATGCTGCTCTCTCACACACCCGTGCAGGCACAGTGCCAGCGGGTACTCAGGGACCACAAGACACAGGGTGCCAGACAGCACATGGGATAAGAAATAGGCTACAAGATATAGAAAACAGACACTAGTGGGAAGACGCAGGGAACATGCGTGGCACAGGGAGCAGGTAACACAAGGGAACACACAACAGGTGTTTGCACAGGAGAAAGGGGGAGGTGCACAATAGTGCAGAGCAAAATAACCACAGGTTTCCTACACAATCGGTGTACACTCAGAGACCAGAGGGATGCAGGAACAGCACAGGTGCAAAGGCTCACAGAGGAGGTGATTACCATCCACTAGCAGGACACACTGGGAGCATAAAAGGACATATGACATTAATACTGAGAATGCACAAAGGGAGCATGCTATGCAGGGAAGATGCACACAAGAGATGGTGCAAATACAGGAGCTCAAATATAGCGCGTATACACAGGGGAGCGTCCGTAACACAGAACTACCCGAACTCTAGGTGATATGCACCGGGGAACATACAGGAAGACTCAAACATAAATATACTGGAAGCTGTGCAATGGGAGACCTGCGCAGCACAGCCACAGATGCACCAGATGCCATGCACAAGGACAGCACTAGGGGAATGTGCCTTGCACCAGAGGACAGAGAGAAGGGAGTGCGAACATACAAGCAAGGAGGGGGCCAACACACAGGAGCAATCAGGAACTGCAACAAACAGGGACACAAGAATGAGCAAGAGGGAAAAGCCAACAGGGAGGTTACCAGGTACGCTGGAGTAAAACACAAAGCACAGGGAAGCAAGGGAAGTAACCCAACACAGGAATCTACAAAGGTACAAAAGCACAGGAGACCAGAAACATAGGAAAGATCGAGAATGCAGGGATCCAGAAAAGGAAACAAGAAATCCCAGGGAGTCCGGCACAAAGGATAGGACTTGTTGCTCGAACACAGGGCAACAAGTGAGGAAGGGGTATATAGGGGCGGAGGTTTGCTGATTGGCTGCAGCCCTGTGGATCACAAGAGGCTGGCAGCCCAGCACCAGAGACCAAAGGAAAAATACGGCATGGATTGCCGGACATTGTGACAGAACCAAATTGAATTTCAGAACCGAATCGTAATATCCGAACAGAACCAAATTTTTCCGCAGCTTAACCCTTTCCCTGCCCCTGCGCTGATACTGATTTTAGTGTGCTTTGTCAATTGAATGGTGTATTTTTATCGGTTTAATATTAATTTGAGAAACATTTGCGCAATTATTATTGCACAAATTGAGTAGCACCATCTTTTTATTCTACCGGGCCTGCGCTTTCAGAAAATATATGGTTTGGGGGGTCTTTTACAAACGCCAGCAATGCAGCAGTTGAAAATCAAATCAATGGGAAAAATTGCAAAAATAGCGTGGCCAGCTGAGGTGCAAAATGTTCCGGAGGGCTTGGCAGCGAAAGTGTTAAATGTCTACCTATCTACTGCTGACAGTAAAATATTTAATTTATAATTTTACACAATCAAGGCATTCAAGAATACCAGACCTACCAAACCTACCACAGATATCACTTACTTTGAGCAGGTGGACCTGGGTGGTCTCTTGGTGAAGGTGTTAAGCTTGTATTCATAGAATAGATGAAAAGGTAGCACAATTCCAATCATCACATCTCCAGTCTGTGTTATTCCCTCCAGATCCGCTACATCCAGACGGCACTGGGTATCTTCAGAGTTGGGGGCATTTATAAGCTGGGGCAGGACCAGGTTCCAGAGCAATACATGCAGGCTGATCATTTTGGGGGTAAGCCAGAAAGTTACCTGTTAAAGAAAGATGGACATGGGACCTTTAAAAAGGTCTGAATGACAAGCTTACCCTTAATGGTAATGGGGGCAGTCTCAATGAACAGGTAGATCGTAGTAACAAAAGTAAAACAAGCTTCCAAATGACACATAGAAGAGTTGTCTGTTTAGTGTTGTCTTTTAAGTATCTCTTGACTGATGGATTCGTCAATTTTCGTCCCTTCGTTCAAAACCCAAAAAAAACACTCGTACTGCGTGACATGGATTTTAATGGCCACAGCAGACCTTTTATTAAACCAAACAAAAACCTAACCAAAAGTAATAAACCAAATAATATATACAAATAATACTGTAAATGATGGTTGACCTGAAAAGGGGTTAGGGTTAACCCTAACCCGCCAAGCTGCCGTGACAAAAGTACCCCCGAAAACACCCATAATCACAACATTAAGGGAGGGTGGGACAACCTGCTTCCTTCGTCGATTTCCGGAAAGAGGACGTCCCTCAGCCCTCGCAGTTCCTGACTCCCACGTCCAATCAGGTAAGAGCAGCTATTCCCATTTTCTCTTAACTATTTCTCCCGGGACTATTCCTCCCCCCCAGTCATGTAGCCCCTCCGCTCAGTCTCTCCATGTCTGTCTATAAGAGGCTCAAACAGCACATCAAAAAGGCCAACTCTATTTTTTAAAGTGTATCTATAGCCAAACTTTTAGGGGCACTGCCGAAAGTAAGATGATATAGTACAGAGAAATCCCCTCTTAGACAGTTTTTGGAACAGCTGTGCTACTCCCATTTGAAAGATTTCCCCTCACCTCCTGTTCCGGTGACTACTATAACATTGAGGATTGTCACTCCATTCATGTGACAATCTTCACCAGGACAGAGAGGGAGGATAAATCTCCCCCACAGGGACATAGACTGCAATAATAACTTGACAGGCGGTTCCAATCCTTCCATACGCTATATAAAAATGCAGCTTTAGATACACTGTTGCAATTTATTTGCTATCACTCAACAGCCAAACTTTTATTTCAGAGGGAATGACAGAGGCAAAATAGTACAAACAAATAGTACAAACAAACTACTTCAAAAATAAATATTAACTTTCAGCAATCAAATCTTGAAAAGAATCCAAAACATTTCTGGAAAATAAAAATATTGCTAAATAGCATTAATGGCTGCCTGGAAAATAACACTTCTGTTAGGCATCCCCTGATGGTGGTGGTGCTACTTGCTTGTCCACCATGGGTAGCGGAGGTACAACATCTCTGCTACCATTAGTAAAGGTTTTGTACAAGCACATCAAAGGCACCTCCTACTAATGATGCATTCTGTTTCCTTTCTCTTACATTGGGATGTAATCGGGAATTTTTGGTCTTGCAGCATAGATCCAAGAGTGTGACAGAAAACCCTTGGAGGGATCTTCCTAAAAAATTAGACAGGCCTTAAAACAGAGGCAAAATGTCCTTGAAGCTATCTTCAAAAAAATAATAATAATAACGTCTGAAATGTTTCAATCATATCTTTTAAAATGTATCTCTTTTGCTTTATTAATTTAGTTATGTATCCTATGTATTGATGTTTTTATTTAACGATTTATTTTTCATTTCAATTGGTGGAACCCAACAGTTGTGAGTGCTACTTAGGGGCCAAGCCCACCTGCTGTGGCTTTGCAGGTCCTGATGGTGTTGAAAATCAGGTAGAGGGGGTGTCCTTGGAAAGGACATGAAATAAGAGGACAAGGAGGAGGAGGTAGCGGAGAGTGACACATTTTGGGAAAAACCCATCTCTGCTTCCAAAATATTGTAATGTAATATTTTTAATGTTTTATAATTCACTTTTAATATTGTAATGCTTTAGTTTGAAGAAGTGAGATAGCAGAAAAGTCACAAGGTAATGCCACAGCGTAGGTGAAAAGAAAATAATGTATTTGTCTTATAAAAATTCTATATTTTAAAAGAGTAGCACAGAGGCAGAAGGTCCTAAGAGGGGACAAGCATGGTTTCCAGAGTCCATATGGGGAGACATGTTCTCCCCACATAGGGTACTTGGTCCCTGATGGCCCCTGGTTGCTGACTGACTATAGTGGAGACTCAGGGCATTATGGGATATTCATCCAGACAGTACAGATGTTTGGATTGCCTTCTCCCAAACAGGATGGACAGTTTTCTGGAAGAATTTCAAATTTTTTTTTTTTTAGCATGTAATCTTTTATTGAGCATTTTTCAAGACAAACATAATCATCAAAACACGGATAAATGCAGTTGTATCAAAGTAATAGTCTACAGAATGAAACAGTGAAGTACTTAGCAACATTTCAACATGTCAATCAATCCATGGAACCATTGAATCATTGGCCGGGCCACATATGTAAGCAGACAAGGCATTACGGGAGTTCAAATAGTGAAATCCTTAAAATTATTAAAATGTGTAGGACCAGGATAAGTAGAAGGAGTCGACTGTTGGAACGTTAAAGGACATCTAACGCACCTAAAGATCCAGCTATTTTCGATGTGAGATACCATGTAGTGTATTGGAACCCTGTCATTATTTCTTTTAGTCTTTCTGGTGTGTATTCAGACAATAAGAAAGAGGACCAGGTGGCAAAGAACTTGGCCGTAAGGGGTTGGTTTAGCTGGGCGTCTAATTGGTCTAGCGAGAGCAATTTCTGTAGGAGGTCCTTCAGCGATTTCAATGATGGGGGAGCTGGTATCAACCAGTTTGTGAGGATTGTTTTTTTTGCGGCAAGCAGAAAGAGGTGTTCCCACCTAGACGGATCTCGGTGAGGAGTTGTGGCCAGTGGATCGGCTACGTGAAAAAGGCAGAGGGTCGGATGCAGGTGCCTCAGCTCGCCTGAGATGGAGTTCATGTAAGCGAGGACCCTTGTCCAAAATGCTTGCATAACAGGGCAAAGCCATATAAGATGGTCTAGATTTGGGGAAGCTGTCTGGCACTTGGGGCAGGACGTCAGCCAATTCGGGGGCGGGTTCTTGTAATGGATATTAAAGGCGTAATATGCCCTATGAATGAGTTTAAACTGAGTTTCCCTCCAGGATTCGCTGGTGATGGCTTTCCTAAGATCAAGCCATCCCTGAAGCAGCAGTTGATCTGCATCCTCCAGCGAGACCTGTAGGAGGGTAGCCCATCTGGTTACCTGCGTTGAAAAGGGCTGAGCAGGTGAGGGGAGCAAACAGGATCTTATAGATTGGACTATGTGGGAGAGCGGCATTTTCTGTGAGGGCGATGAGAGGAGTCTCTGAAAAGGTGAGGGGGTATGTAGTGTCCTAGGAGCGGGTAAGTTGTTTCTGATGAATCGTGAAATCTGTGCGTATTGTAGGAAGTGAGTAGGGGGTATTTGATGGTCTGCCTGTAATTGTCGAAATTGTTTGCAACGGCCTTGTGCATCTAGGATGTCTCGGAGGAGGGAAATACCTTTGGCTTGCCATACTACAAATGTTTTAGATTCTCTACCCTGGGGGAAGACCGGAGAATACGGCATAAATGTCAGTCAAAGTACCGCAGCGCTGAATACTGAAAAATGGCCTGGATGGGAAGGGGGTTTAACACCGTGGCTGTCAACTGGTTAATAGAACATGAACCGCAACGTTATTAAAGATTTCCATTGCATGTGCTACATTATTGCAAGACTCAGATTTGGCATTTTATCAGGAGTCCAAGAACTGCATAGGCACCATGGTTTACATGACTGTGCCAATCCTGAGATAACGACTCTATTCTAGGAAGTAAATGGTGACTCTGGGTGGTACGTGAACAAAGATGGCTCCATCTTTCTGAAAAGAAAAGCAAATTGAAGGCATTGTCGAGGGCAGTGCTGCAATCTCTTTGAGAGGTAATGAATACCTGGAAGTGCTACAGTTACATATTACCTAGTATGCTGCACTTAACATGGCTGATTCTAGGTCTAATAAAAGTTGGGTTTGGCGTATGATTTGGAATTTCTGTTGCAATAAAATATTTTCAAGCAGTGGTCATGGCAGAAAATCTCAGTGTGTGTTCAATTCTGATCCTGATAGCAGCAGTGTTATCATTTTACTTACAGTGCCATGTCAGTGAGTTCCTCTTCCTTCACAGATAGAATTGATGACGTTTGTATGAGGTTCAACAGTCTTATAAATCATCTACATCCTGCATGACTGCGCAGTGGATCAGTATGATAACGTCCCTCTGCTCCACTAATGTGATAATAGGTGTTCTGGTGGGAGCAGAGGTGGGGGACAGTTGTCCTGTAGGATGATCTATTACCAGAATGATAGAACTCCGAGTAGTAGATAAACACACATGTAACACCTGTGTACATTTCACTACCAGTAATTCCATGTATTCTGTCTAGGTGACCAATAAACCTGGCCACCTACATCCTGAAAGGGACGACAGAGGACCGTCCACTGGTCCAGAGATATATTTCTATTTGCATTGAGCTCAGCCCATTCAAGTGAATACATATAACACTGGGTAAGACTACCGTCCTAAGTAAGTAACACACCCCTGTTGAGAACCCAATGATCCAGGTTCCTAGGTTAGTAAATCCAACTGTTCCAAAAAGCATTGATGATAAATGATGTGATGCTCTAAGGGGATTGAGACTTTGGTAATGATGTGCGTCAAGGGGGTATGGGGTCTGCGCTATCCTGAGGTCACACAAGTCATAAAATGACACTAAACTCAAGAGTTACAGCTTAAAAATGCATTCCAGTACCTTAAGTATTAACAACAATGTATCTTATTTGTGTATCACTCGGCAGTAGTTGCTCAAATCATGTCTGAATTGGTGCTGACACTCTTTCCTTCTGGAGGGGGGCTACTTTTGTTCCCCATGGTCCCTGTGTGTGTTGTAAAGTAGTCACCGCTCCAAGCTCGCTCCCGGGATGGACTACAATCTCAATACAATTAGAAAACTAAACATGAGATTGTAGTCCATCAGGAGAGTGAGCTTCCTGATTGGCCGGGAAGCCATCTCCATGCTCCCTCATCACTTGTGACGAGAAAGCATGGAGCCGACTTCCCGGGGCAATCAGGAAGCCGGGCACCGCGTCAATACACGGCGCCCGGCTTCCATGATTGGCCAGCAAGCCGGCTCCATGCTTTCTCGTCACATAGTGACGGCCTCCCTGCTAATAGGGAAGCCTGGTGGCGAGTCTTTACACACCGCCTGGCTTCCTGAATGGGACTTCCGGTACTCGATATTCGGTATCGGCGAGTACTGAAAAAAAAAAATATCGGTACTCGGTACCGAAATACCGGTATCGGTGCATCCCTAGTAAACATAAACCTATTAGATTTGAGTCGATTAAAACAAAAATTAATCTGATGACTAAAATGCAACTAAAAATAAAAATTTATTTTCATCAAAAGACTAAGACAAAAATGACATTTGGTGCCAAAATTAACACTGCTCTCAAGGGACCAGTGCAACCAGTGCGGGCTCTCGGTTGTCAGTATAGGCTCTGGGTGGTCAGTGCGGAGGTCATTGCGGCCTCTGGGCGGTCAGGCCGGCCTCTGGCCGGTCAATGCAGAGGTCAGTGCGGAGGTCAGTGCGGCCTCTGGGCTGTCGGTGCAACCTTCTGGGCGGTCGGTGCGGCCCCTTGGCGGTTGGTGCAGCCCCTGTCCAGCCACAGTGCGGCATCTGGCCAGTCAGTGCATAGGTCAGTGTGACCTCTGGGTGGTTAGTGTGGTCTTTGGGCGGTAATTACTTTAAAAAGTAAAGATCCACACTGTGTGTTTGCCACTGGCCATGCATCTGATCATATTGTATGTTGTCCATATAGGATGATCAGATGCATGGCCAAGCAGGCACACTGTGTGGATTTTTACTTTTTAAATTAAAGAGGACAGCAGCCAGTGCCAAAGGCTGAATAGGGGCCCGACGATGGCAAAGGCCACCCACCCCCAGCGCCGGGCCCCTATTCAACCTTGGGCATTGTCTGCTGTCCTCTTTAATTTAAAAAGTAAAAATCCACACAGTGTGTGTCTCTGAAAACGGCCTCCTCCCTCTGCAGCTGCCTGCCTCGCTCCGCGCTGTGAATTTTTAAAAACAAAAACCCTTCCTGCACGTTTGGGAATGTACCAATTGTACAGAGGGGGAAGGGGGGCGGGCTTGACCGTACCAAATTGCCCGTACATACAAATTTATAGTAAAAATTGCTTGGTCGGAGCCCGGGCCTCCCCCAGCCGCCTGTGCCCCTCACATTAGTATTGGCCGTACCCCCCTGATGGCGGCCCTGTAAAAAAATAAGGTCCAGTATTTATAATATTTAAGGTGCTTTAATGCGTTTTTAGGATTGAACTCCTGAGTTTAGTGTCACTTTAACTTAAAGCCTAACTCAGGGCTCGCTCCTTTGCCTCCTCTTCCCTTTTGGAATTCCCTCCCAGCCCTTTAAAAGATTCCATATACATAACTTTTTTTCTGGTGTCTTCAGTTGGGTCCAGTGATGTCACAGGTCCTAATCATCATCTTCTTCCACTGGAAATGTTGTATATATTCTAAATAGAGGATAATGCACATAATGATGTGAATCATCTTTCTGTAGCATTCCCCTGTCCAGGGTAGGGAACAGAGCTATGAGGGCCTGGGTTCATAGGAATTGGATTAAATGATGCTGGGCCTTAAGTAACCCAGAAAAAAACAGGTGCAGGAATCACTGATTCGGTGATCATTGACAGCAACGGAGATGGGAATATGGCAGTGGGAATTTGGCCAACCTGGGCTTCAACCTTCATTATGGTTTTGTACTGGTAGACCTAGATAGACCCCAAACTGAATTCATTATTGCCAGAAACATTGAAAACAAGACAAGCATAAGGTGCTAGTTAAAAATACTTTATTAGCAAAAGTGTCCACAGGAAGAAGCAAAAATCATAAAGAGGAACAAGCCACGGTCAGGAACCGGAGTGGGTAGTCGTACAAACCAGGTCAGGAACACGGAGATGAGCGCTGTTAGGAACAAGCCAGGAGCAGGAGCCAGGGAGAACATCAGCCAGGATCGGGTCATACACGGAATCAGAATACTCAGAGCAGCAGGAATGCACTAGCAAGTAAAACCACGCAAGGGCAAGGTCAGACTGGACTGAGTGGTTTATATAGTGTGTGCGGTGACATCATCACTCAGAGACAGGAAACTCCCATCTGGCTCTCTCAGATGATGCTCTCCTGTTTGGCCATAAGAGGGAGCCTGGGAGTAGTGAGCAACATTCCAGAGTCTGCTCAGACAAAGGAGGAATCACAGGTGGGTGGAATGGCAGCCAAGCCAGAATGCTGCAAACCAGTTAAGGTTTGCATCCCTGACAGTTATAAGCTGGAACATAGCAAATCCAGAGTGGTCAAACATTGAATGAAACTAGTTTACAACACTGGGCTCTAGATTTGGATACGTGAGAGTGAGTCTTGTAATAAAAGTTTGATCTCCAGCTCTGATTTTTGATTTCCAGCTCTGACCCTCACACACACTGCCTACCAGCTTCTTGATTGCCCAGGAAGCCAGCTCCATGCTGATTGGCTGGCTCCATGCTGATTGGTGGGAAGCCGGCTTCTCAGCCAATAGGCATGGAGCCGGCTTTCCAGCCGATCAGGAAGCCGGGAGGCGGGTCATCACCCACCGGCCGTCTTTCTGATTGTTCAGAAGCCACATCCATGCTGTTCGGCTGGCTCGATGCTGGTTGGTTGGAAGCAGGTTTTCAAGCCAATCAGCATGGAGCCGGCTTTGGTATCGGTGCATCCCTAGTTCCAACATTAACAATTCCCGACTTCCCAAGGGGCCCCCGTCAACAAACTGACACCAATGAGGGGAAGCACCATACCACCAGATGCCCCCCCTTCGGTGACCATCTCACATTTTCCAGACCCCAGGAGAACCCCTAACCAACCAAGTTGCCGTGATGGACACATATAAATAACAACCACCAGCAACATTAAATAAATGGTGGGACATCCTGCTTCCTCTATTGACTATCTAGAGAGAACTCCCAGCAGCCTTTGCAGCTCCATCCCATGCAGCTTTTTCACCATCTGACCATGGCCTCCAATCAGGTAAGATCTATGATTTTTTCCCCATGTTTAACCCTTTCCCCAGGGACAATTTCTCCAGTCAGTCATGTAGACCCTCAGCTTAATATCTCAGAGTCTGTCTTTTATCAGCATAAACCTTGTGATCATCATATCCTTGCTTGAGCTGCTGATGACATGGCTGTTGTTATGTATAGAAAACCATGTCACAATGTATGTTATGTATAGAAAACCAATGTAGTGGGGTGTGGCATGGTTAAACCACCTTACAGAGACCCAACTTAAAAAAATGAAGGTAAAAAGCACAGAAACAACAAATATTTTAAATTCTTTCTTTATATATTTTAGTACATACATGCTACATTTTTACAAAACTATATTTATAAATGCATTTGTGGAATACAGCTAATATACGTTGCTGAATCTTTGTTTATATTAGTTTCCAGTAAGCCTGTATACTGTACAGCTGTTTTGTGATCAATCTAGGCACGAGCGATCACAACAAAGTGATAGCATTTATTATAATATCAAAAGACGCACGCAAATGCTATTGTTTCACTCGATGTGATTAACTTAGATAATGTAGATCAAAAATACCACCTATGAGGCATAAGTCTAAATGATCTATAAAAACAAATTGTTTATCTGATGAGTATCATGGTCGGTTCTCCTACAAATGTCTCCCAACATTCCATCATGGCTGGTCGACTTGGCATAGTCCAGATCAATCAAGAGCTTACTAAATTGATTCAGCAGTGAGTCTTTGGTTTGCCATTGTCATTGAGTTTGATCAGTTTAGTTGCACTGAAAGAGCAATTGAATGGTTGTATCAATACAAGTGTGGCTACCAGAAGAAAAGGGGTTTACTGGCAGGAGGAGAGAAAAGAGTGAGCAGGATGGTGAAGCCTATTTGTCCAATCAGCTGACATGAGGTGGTTTGGTGACCAAGCTGTAATAAAAAAATAAAAATAAATCAGGCTCCTACTCTGGTTGCTCTGTTAAGGAGGGGGTGCCTGGATCACCAGACTGCCTGTTCTGAGTTAGAAATCTATCAGCAGTTGAGGGAGTTTACCTGGCATTGAATGTTGTTTGGGTGTATACTGCTCCCTGTGTGATGAACTGGCCGTTCTACACAATGCAACTTATTGTCCAATTAAGTTTTGCGAGTAACATTAGAAGTGGCGTGTGGGTCTACGTCTTTTCATTTGGGACGTGTCCAATGTGTGACCCACCGCACTCCTGACCAGTATACTCCTTGAACATGTTGAAATTATTATTATTATTATACAGGATTTATATAGCGCCAACAGTTTGCGCAGCGCTTTACAATATAAGGAAGACATTACAATTACAATACAAATCAAGACAAGATGGTAAGGATGACTGCAGATGGTGCTAGTAAGACCAATGAAGATAGAAGATGTCACCAGCGCACCAAACAAAACTCATCCAAATAAAAAGCCTTTATTGACACATAGACATATTGTCACAAGGCTGGCTTAAGATGCCATCCTTGTGACAATATGTCTATGTGTCAATAAAGATTTTTTATTTGGACACATTTCTTCGGTGTGCTGGTGACACCTTCTATATGCATTCATTTGGGACATGACTCAGAATTCAGCTGCCACTTGAGGATGTAGTATGTCATAGTGGACTTAGTGGACCATAGCATCACACACACAATGGAGTTTGACCAGTGAACCTCTTACCCATTCACTTCATCTGTAAAATAAAATCTGTGATTACCAAGATACTAGGCACCCATAGCTAGGCATCCATAGCTCCATCCATAGCTATCTTCTATAGAAAAACTAACAGCCTTGTAATGTGAGGACACAACAAATCCATCAATGTATTTCCAATCAAGCAGGCCATCACCGTACAAATCTAAAGGAGATGTTACAAACTGATTGTAGGCTGAATGAATAAATAATGGAATGAAGTAACTAATAAAGAATGCATGAACAAATAACTTTTATTTATCAGTTAGATGGTGTTTTGCCTTTCCTCATGAGATATTCTCTGGAATTCATATCTGGTCTGAACAATATGATGAAACATTTAGGAAAAAACATACAAATCAGCAATGCCCAACTAGAAGACAGTATGGCAAAAATTTCCATGGCCACCGTGTACTTGCCCTGAGCACTAAGGTAAGCCGGGATGAAAGAGATCCAGACACTGAGGAAGGCCACCATGCTGAAAGTTATATACTGGGCCTCGTTGAAGCTGTCAGGAAGCCTCCTAGCCAAAAAGGCCACAATGAAACTAGTGAAGGCTAAGAGACTAAGATACCCCAACATAGCCCAGAAGGCGATAGCTGAGCCTTCATTGCACTCAAAGCTCATGACTCTTGTGTCAGGTGTAGTGTTGAGTTCTGGAAATGGAGAGGCAACTGCCAACCAGATGATGCACAAAGTTAGTTGTAGAAGAGTACAGGTAAGTATTATTAAGTATGAAACCCAAGGACTGGTCCATATCTTCAGTTTGCTACCAGGTCTGGTGGCCATGAAGGCAAAGACTACCATGATGGTTTTGGCCAAGATACAAGACACACATAGAGTAAAAACCATGCCAAATGCAGATTGCCGTAGGAGACATGTCTCTCTTTGAGGAGGTCCAATAAAAGTCAAAGAAGAAAAGAAACACAGAGACGAGGAGAGGAGGAGAAGACAGCTCAGATTGTAATTGCTGGCTTTCACTATGGGGCTTTTCCTATACTGGACAAAAAGTCTCAGGATGACACTAGGAACCAGAGAAGAGACAATGGTGGTCACTGCTAATGTTACTCCTAGTGGATCGTCATAAGATAGGTACTCAGTGGTTTTAGGAAGACACATGGATTTCTGAGCATTTGGCCAATGATCCCACGGACACTTGATGCAATCAAAAGAACCTGAAAAGTATTGAGAAAAGAAATTCCTTAAAGCAGTTTTCCATTAATGACATTTGTTAAAATGCATGGAGAAGATTACAACAATGACACACCTAAAATCTGAATAAAATGAGGAGCATGAAATATAACACAGATATATGAAATGTAAAAAGTATATTTGGTTGAATCATTAAATAATTCAGACTCTAGTTTGGAATAAGGTTGTATCGAAGAGTTAATCTGATAGAGAAATTTGAGTTTTAGTAGTCTTGGATCTTTTGGCTTTGACCACGGGCACACTTAGTGCTAAAGTATCTAATGTAATTAGTGATGGGCTGAACACACCTGAGTTCGGTTCTAACTAGGGATGCACAGATACTTTTCAAGTACCAGTGCAGATACTTGGCATTTTCATGAGAACTACCAGGGTTTCAGCGGTTGCAGCTGGGACCTGGCTCTGGCGGACCACAACTGTCCTGAAATCATTAGTCTGCATTGTTTTAGAAAAACTGTCACATGAAAATAAACAAAAATGTATCAGTACTCGTACTTGTAAGTACTCGGGAAGTACCAGTACTCGTACTCGCAAAACTGGTATCAGTGCATCCCTTTATTTATAGTTATAAAAACAAAATCGTACATTAAAACAGAGATGTACAAATCCCAGGAGCTCCGTGTGCTCCTTACATATGACAGCTGCCTCCTAATTTTTGAATTTTTCTCTAGTCTAGCCTTGGAGCTCAAAAGTATCGGTACATGTACTTGTACTTGTACCGAGTACTGTACTTGGTATCTGTGCAACCCTAGTTCTAACTCGAACTTTCGAACATGGAAAAAGTTTTAACTCAAACTTAGAACTCAATGTAAGTCTAAGGGACCAGAACTCGGAAAGCTGTAAGCAGCCTTATATAGTGGTGCTGGGACGTAGCTGTGAACAATGATTGGGCACAGTAATCATTACTTTGCCCAATCATGGCTCTTCATTGCACCATGCCATGATTCGGCAAAGTCTTGTGCCTGACCTGTGGCCAGGTGCATTGCTTTACCCAATCAGGGCTCTCCAATGCACACAGTGCATTGCGGGGCACTCGGCGGGAGAATAGCCTGCTGAACGCCCTGACAGTTTGTGTGTTCTCCAAACACATGAACTAGCGATGTTCGAGTCGAACTGTTGTTCGACTCAAACATCGAGCCCATGACTAAATGTAATAATAGTACCTGTTCTAACATAAATATACCTGATGAGCCCTGGCACCTTGTCTAGATTGATTGGACTCCTAGATACTACAGAGTGCAGCAGGTTAGTGGCAAACTTGTTTATGAGTTTATGGGTTCCAGAACCCCTGTGCTCCTACTTCTGGTTATCTGCTCCTTCACGGACCCTGGTACGTCTTTGAATTTGATTTGAACCCTGACTCAGTACTTAGCCAGTTAGAATGCTTCACATTAAGCACATATGTTGGCTCTAAACCATTGGTTCTCAACCTGTGTAACCTCAGCACCCAAATTTTTCCATGGTCATTAAGTTGCGACCCAAATCTCACTGCAATGGACCGCACGGCATTGCGGTACTGTGTGTTCCGGTGCGGGCGATCGAACTGTGAGTGAGAGGTGTGTTTGGAGTACCATTCAAATGAATGGCAATGCAACATACCTCCCACACCAGAACGCGTAGTAGGTGTGATTGCATGGTATAGTGCATTGCTCTGGTCCCGGCACCTCTACAGGACACATGAGGGAGCTGTAAGCAATGCAGGTATGAATGGAGCTCCCTTGCCGCCATAGCCCCATCCTATCCCACCTCGAACTGACACTCGATGCTGGGCAGCATATTCTAAATGGCTCCTTGATGCGAGAAGTGACAGTGCTGCGCTAGGGGGAGGCTGAGGAGCCTCTCACCTAGAAAAGTGGAAGGCATACAGCGACCCACTGAACATGGGGTCGCGACCCACTTTTGGGTCACGACCCACCAGTTGAGAACCAAGGCTCTAAACTATACTAATTTGGCACCTTAATTTGGCATCTTATTGTTCTATAATGTTTGTTGTTTCATTCACCTGCCTTCTGTATGTGGTTACCAGAGAGGCAGATCTTCTGTTCAAGCCTCAATTTATAAGTTATCATGTCTCCAGTTATTTCTACCAGCTTTGTCTTTGAACAACTGTATAGCTTCTTAGATTTTGCATCCCTGGCTGCATGCTGTGGTTCCTTCTGCTGCGCCCCTACATCACTACAGACGGTAGTAGGAGAAGTAGTAGTTGTAGTAGTAGAGGTGGTAGTTGTTGTAGTAGTAGTAGTGAAATTTGGGCTGGCAGATTGAACCAGTGCAATGTGTGACATTCCTGTAAATGTTGGGTTCTGCTTAGTCTTTGGGAATCGTTGTCTCTTTACTATTGCAGCAGAGATTGGTGGTGTGGGCAGCAGGAGAGAGGAGTATTTTTTTCATGTTTGTTATTATTGGTTAGCATTTGTTCATGGTGTTTTTTTCTTCTCTTTCCTTACCTGACTGATTAGAGATCTCTCCATTAGGACAAAGCACACACTGATAGCAACAGACAGGTTGTCCTTTTCTTGGAGCCTTCCGAAATCCAACTGGACAGCTTTCACTGCAGACCGACCGGGGGACCTGATGGTATGCCAATCACAAAACAATCATTATTCAGAACTGCCCAAAACGAATGCTTCTGGGATCGCTAATCTATAGCTGACAGTTTGCAAAATTACATTATGCCGAAAAGGAACTCAAGCCATATCTCTGTTTCAGAAAGACTTGTGAAAGTTTTTTTTTTTAAGCTGAACTCCAGAGAGATATAAAAAAACACAAATGAATGCAGCTCCAATATTACATTATTAACTGTATTTTTAAAGTTGTAATTTAAACATTTGGGGAGAAATCTTACCATTGGGGGAAACTCACTGGGGAAAATCAGTGTAGGTACATGAAAATGTCCCAGTATGAGGGAGTTTTCACTTAGCTGCCAAAGGCAGCCGAGTAAATAACCGAGCCAGATTAAAGTGAGCCGAATGCTGTTCGACTATTCACTTCAGCCTTGTACGGCTGATTTCAGTCTTACATTGGCTAAAATCAAACGTACATCGGCTGCCTTCAGCTGCCTTCGGTCAGCCGAACATACGGAACGGCTGAGCCGAAGCTCCGGCAGCTCAACCGCTGTCATTCACCCCTATTCTCATAGGGGGTCGAACGGCAGTAAGTGAATAGCCGAATGCCGCCTGTCACTACGACTCAGCTGAGCCGCAGCATATGCATTCGGCTCGGCTGAGCTGCTCAGCTGAGCTGTTCGGCTGCTGTAGGGCTATTGTAAATAGCCCGTACAGCAGCCCTTCGGTTTGACTGAACTGAAGGGCAGTGGTGGCCAAAGCAAGCTGAAGGATCAGCTGAAGCTAAAGCTGGATTCTTCGGCTCTTTAGTGAATAACTCCCTTAGTGTCTTTCAGTCTCCCATAGATCAGATCTTAGACGGGGGAGTGCGAAGCAACACTAGGAGCCAATCAATTGTACTGCAGTTCTCATGTATCAACAAGGAACATGCTGATGAGAGGAGAGAGAAGACTGACTCAGAGATACACTCATGAGTCTGCTGCTTCATCTTGACTGTCCAGTCACAGGCTGGGGGATGGGGCAACACCTCTAGGTGTGACTTCTTAGTTCAAGCACTTCTTGTTATAGGGAGACAAATTAGGTGGCATCTTATTGCATCTTAGCAACCTGTAACCCTCTGGATGGCACCCCACCCAGCTCACTGATGTCACTGGTTGCCAGGAGCTGAGCAGAACACTCTGGCTGGCATCCCGCTCAGCTCCTGGCAACCCGTGACATCAGTGAGCTGGGTGAGACGCTGGACCAGAACCCCCTACCCTCATCCCC
>NW_017306759.1:712717-718302 GCF_000935625.1 Nanorana parkeri | reverse complement strand
CCTGTAACATGCACCACCAGCAACCCCCAAATGTGCACCACCAGCACCCCCCTTCACACCCCCCCTGAGAAACATGCACCACCAATTCTAGCCTTCACCATAAATGCTAAGAAAACCAAAAACATTTATTATGTTGCAGCTGCATATTTTCCCTCACTTCCTGTCTGGTGAAACCATTGTCACCAGGATAGTAACTGAGGGTAGATCTCTCTAACAGAGATTCGAATAGCAGCAAAACCTCAGAAGACATTTTATTTCTTCCCCACTCTATCCAAAGAGGTTTGGCTGGACATTCACTTTCATCTGCAAATCTCTATTAATTTCCAATGTAAAACATTAATTGACTTAATGTCAAAGACACACCTGTTGATCACTGGTGGCCCACTGAATAATACTTGTGTTTACGCTAAAAATTTGACCAAAATCTGCCGTGGTGTCATAACTGCCAATTTTGACGTGTTGTATGGTGCCCACTGGAGTCAGCTGCAAGTTCACAATGTCGTAGACAGCTGGAGGGTCTCCATTCTCATCAAAGTAAAGCTCTCTCTCATCGGTCAGTTTTAACCGCGCTTTCTTCATATAGTTTAGAAGCTGTGAGATCCGAGATGGGAAGAACTTTATTAATGTATAATAATTCATTTTTCATTTAAGGTGTCATGTTAGGTGAACCAACACGTTCCCATTCCCCCCACTAGCTGTTTGTTTACACTCCTTCCATTGACAAGGGTTCTAACCTTTCCCCACTCTATTCCAATAGAAAGAAAAAAACATTTTGACTAGTGGTAACACCACTGTGCAATGCAAAAAGTCTACCTCAATATACTGGTACTTCTAATTTCAGACTGATTTCTGGTGTACTGTGAGAACCTAATGTAGCCGCTGCCACCTTAAGTGGAGTGGCTACTAAAATCTAGTGTTGCTAGCACTGTAATCAGTCTAGCTGATTTGTAGTCTGGTATCAACTGTTTAATTCTAGCTGTTTTGCTATTGATTGCACATACCCTTGAGTGGGATGTGACCCTGTTACAGTGTGGGGCAGCCAATAGGAGAAGATCAGGAGTGTCTATGCCTCACCAGCCACTAGGAGTTTCATGACCAATGATGCATGCCGGGGAAGTGCATAAATACTGAGGGATTGCCATGTGCTAGGGTTCATTCCACCCCCTGACTTGGCCTGAGGTTAGAGAAGCTGACTAGGCCTCTAGCTTGGAGGAGGCCACACATGGACCCAGGAAGGGTCTGAAACTATCTGGGGAGGAGAACCAGAGGAGCCCTATGACTGGCAGAGTTGCCAGAAGATAACATGGACCTCAGGAACAAGTCCGGTGTCCCTATTCAGCTCATCCCGCATCAGGGATACTCATCACTATTCAGCCAGCTGTTGTTCTTCTACACAGTGTCAGCCTCTGTGCTACTTAAGTAATTCTGCAATGTTGAATCCTGAAGGGATTGGTGAGCTGGGAGACTTTTTTACTATGGATGTTCTAAGCCCTATACCCTTCTCTCCCAGTTTTGCTGCTCTTCAATAAAGCATTAAACAAGTCCTTAAAGTGACTGGCGATCAATTTACTGATCGCATCCTACAACCTGGCCAAGGATCCACCACTGTGAGCGAAATGTCAGTCCTCCCTACTTTTTGGAGGTCCACTTTGGGCCTCTTGGGTTCAGGGGGGCGCTATAAAGATATATTGCAACTATTAAAAGCATAAAAAGGTCCACAACACTCACCGGTCAGATTCTGCTGTCAGATTCACATATTGAGAATCCCCCAGGTGTTGCAGAAAAGGCTTGCTTCCGCCTATATACTATTCATCCAAGAAGAGACGAACTCAATGTAACCTCCGTATGAATTCAAACTACATAGTTCTCTATGATTAAGCCCTGTGGGTGAAACACATGAGGGAGTTCCTCTCGCTATGGGGAGCTGTATGTGGAGTATGCCGTGTTTATGGACTTACAAAAAGTTTGGATTCATACGGAGGTTACTTTGAGTGCAGCTCTTCTTGGATGGATATTAAAAGCATATAGTTATATCTAGGGATGCTCCGATACGGATACTAGTATCGGTATCGGTGCCGAGTATTTGGGCAGGAACTTGTACTCGCCCAAATGCTCCAATGCCTAGCCCAGTTCTTGGTTGGGAAGTTGGCCAATAAGGAAGCCGGGTGCAGTGTAATCACACGGCACTTGGCTCTCTGATCGGCCGGGAAGCCAGCTTCTTGCTCCCTCGTCACCTCATGACAAGAAGCATGGAGACAGCTTCCCGGCCAATCAGGAAGCCGTGCGCCACGTCATTACATGACACCCAGCTTCCTGATTGGCCAACTTCGCGACCAAGTATCGGGCTAGAACTAGTGACGAAAAGCATGGAGACGGCTTCTCTGCTAATCAGGAAGCCTGGTGGTGAGTCTTTACACGCTGCTTGTCTTCCCGACTAATCATGAAGCCAGGTGGCAAGTCATTACACACCTCCTGGCTTCCTTGATGGGACTTTCGGTATCGTATTTGGTATCGGCTAGTACCGAAAAAATATATTGGTACTCGTACTCGATACAGGAAAACCGGTATCGGTGCATCCCTAGTTATATCTATCTGAGCAAAAGACACCTTTTGATCCTGTTAGAAATCAAGGACTGTCTTGTGCCTGTGTTGCACTAAAAAACCCTCAAAAAGTTTTATTAACCCTGCCCAGCTCTCCTATGTGGATCACATAACACCTTCACTCATGTTATAGGAAAGAGAGAAGAAAGGAAGGAGTTAAGTAGTCCTAACACACTCCCTACCCTAGGTTCCTCCATAGATACAGTATCATGAGATACCGTTGTCACCCTAGGACAGGAAGTGTGTACCTGGCAGGATCACCAGGTGCAAATAAAGATGAAAAGCCTTGTAAAAGAAAACTAATGCAGCTAATACATCTAAGGAATGGTAAGCTGCCATTTTGTTTTGGAGCAACAGCTAACAGAGTACAGCATTCTGTTCTCATAAATCTTTTTTTTTTTAAAGTACCTGCCATGACTGAAAATTGGAAATACTGGCACATTTTTTGTTGACATTTAAATGCTCTGTATTGTAACACGTTCTTAGGTCTTCCAAAGCTTTGGCGACCATCTGTGTGGCCAGATAAGCACTGTAAGTGACTCGCAAGTTGGAGACATCAGAGAAGCTGTTCCGAATGTCTTCAAGACTTTCCTCTCCTGTACAATATTTAACTGAAGTACTCGGGTCACTTGTAATGTTGCTTCGATCAGTAAATGTGCAGCTAAAAGTTTTTTCCCAGAAGATCTTCACCCACTTTCCTCCCCAGGCTGAGGAAGGATGGACTTTGTTCAGGAACTCCTTAAATCCCATTATGGTCCCACTGTGGAGGGCTAATCCAATCGTTCCAGAAACAAACTGAGCAAGAGTTCTTGTAGAGAAGATGGTAGACGTTGACCAAGCCTCACTGGCCACAAGAAGAAGAAGAAAGAGGGAAACTTTCTTTTGTCACTGAGAAGAGGACTTGTTGCAAAATTGCTGATCTGTTTGAAAACAAAATGGTAGATCCGGTGAAATTATTTGTTTTATTTGTTTATATTTTAGATATATGCACTGTCTGTCCCCAAAAAAGTCACCACCACATTTAGCTCAGGTAAGGTAAGAGCCTTTCGTTGGATAATAGGTCTAGGTTCAAGAATGACCAGGTTTTTTCATCAATGGGTTATTTCTTCCCCGATGGCACATTGGGCATATTCCAAAATGACAATGCCAGGATTCATCGGGCTCAGATTGTGAAAGAGTGGTTCAGGGAGCATGAGACATCATTGTCACACATGGATTGGCCACCACTGAGTCCAGACCTTTAACCCATTGAGAATCTTTGGGGTGTTCTGGAGAAGACTTTACGCAGAGTTCTGACTCTCCCATCATCACTACAAGATTTTGGTGAAAAATTTATGCAACTCTGGATGGAAATACATGTTGTGACTAGGGATGCACCGATACCGGTATTTCGGTATCGACTACGAATACCAATATTTTTTCCGGTACTCGCCGATACCGAATACCGATGTCGGAAGTCCCATTAAGGAAGCCAGACGGCATGTAATGACTTGCCACCTGGCTTCCTGGTTAGCCGGGAAGCCGGGCGGTGTGTAAAGACTCTCCACCCAGCTTCCCGATTAGCAGGGAAGCCGTCCCCATGCTTCTCATCACTAGCTGATGAGAAAGCATGGAGCCGGCTTTCTGGCCAATCAGGAATCCGGGCGCCATGTAATGATGCGGCGCCCGGCTTCCTGATTGGCCGGGAAGCCGGCTCCATGCTCCCTTGTCATGAGGTGATGAGGAAGCATAAAGCCGGCTTCCCCGGCCAATCACACACCCGGGCTCATCACACGGCGCCTGACTTCCTGATTGGCCAGCTTCCCAACCAATCAGAAAGCTGTGACGAGGGAGCACGGAGCCGACTTCCCGGCCAATCAGGAAGCTGGGAAGCGTGTAATGACTCGCTGCCCGGCTTCCTGATACCAGAAGTATCAGGCTAGGCATCGGAGCATTTGGGCGAGTTCGAGTACTCGCCCTAATACTAGTATCGTTATCGGTGCATCGCTAGTTGTGACATTGCATAAGCTTATCAAAACGATGCAACGGTGAATGTGTGCCGTAATTTAAAGCTAAAGGTGGTTCAACAAAATTTCAGAGTGACTTTTTTTTGGACAGGTAGACAGGCAGCGTAGTTCTTCTCTGTATCAAGTTTTTGTTTAACGTTGTTTATATTGGAAGTGAACTCACCATGATGTCTCTAAGTAACAGAAAGTCATTAAGATGTCTAAGTGACCATTAAGTCTAAGTCACCTAAATAACCGCCTGCTTTGAGTTCATACAGGTCCAACTGTATGAAAAAAAAACACAACCCCCTCCCCCCCCCCAATCCACACCCCCTGAAGCAACCACAAAAAAATAAAGTTGGAAAAATAGAAAATAATTGATAGAAAATATATATGTTTGAACATAGCATGTCTCCAGGTAGTGCAGGACCTCACAGCAACCAAATCTTTCTAAAAATGCCTCCTCCAATGATTGCGGACCTGTCGCATAAGGCCCCTCTCCCTAAGGGTCGTGCGGTAGTTACCCTGCTGGCGGCACCCACCCATAATGCAGCGGCTGGGGCACATGCCTACCCTGACCCCCTCCTCCCTCTAGTTTTGGCCATGGGTATTGGTGCATCCAGATTTACAGCAATGCAGAATGACACAGGCTATAGAGAACATAATTGCTGTATAAAGTACTGCTGAGATTTGAAGTCCTCTATAGAAGGTGCCATTCTGCATTGCTGCAACGCAGAATGGCACCTGCTATAGAGCACTCAAATACCAGCAGTACCTTATACAACATCAGTTAGACTACAAATAATAATCATTTTAATGAATTATTTACCCTTACCTCTTCTGGCTGGTCTTCTGTCTTCAACTGTTTCCTGGTGGAGGACTCAAGCTGCAGGCTGTGTGCTCAGGTGGCTGCTTACTGGGTCCTCACAGCCGGCCGAGGCCCCATGGCTGCCCCATGATGTGCCTGCAGGTCTCTTCTTCGTTCCCCGGCTCCCTCCT
>NW_017306759.1:702400-712634 GCF_000935625.1 Nanorana parkeri | reverse complement strand
AGATAGGGGGGCCCGCCGGCCACTGATCCGGTGCTATCTGGCGGCCGGCAAGCCCCACCATCTCTGCACAGGGATTGTGCTGGGCCCCCCTTAGGCTCAGGGCCCCGGTGTGGCTGCACCGGGCGGTAGGTCCGCCCCTGGCCCTACTGAGCCTTTTCCTAAGCTCTATTAAAAATACTTTATAAGTCCAATCTATTTTAGGTTTTTATAAAGTAGCGAATAATCAGAACCTGTGCCAGGATTTTTTTTACCTCATTTGAAAGATTCCCCCTTGCTTCCTCCGTTGGTCAGTTTTCATAAACAATAGGACTTTTTGTTTGAAATTTACCCTTGTCACATTACCCCCGTTGGTGACTAAATATCCACATTTATTAACAGGTCTTTAAATCTCAGATCAAAGTTTAAAAAAATCTTAGTGTAAGTTACCTGCGGGTAGCGGAGGAGCCCAAGAACCTGAGCCAGGAGTATAGAGTGTGTGGAAGCTGGGTGACCAATGACCGCACTTAGGGGGGCACCTAGAAGACATCGGTAGTTGGGAACAACCATCCCGTTTCCTGTCAACGAGTGCAATACTGCTTCTAAAGTTTGCTGTATCACCATACAGGAGTCATAGACCTGGAAGCCCAGAGTGATGTTGGGAAGAATAGAATTCTTTGTGATTTCATCTATTGCAAAGATCATCACTTGGAGCTGCTGGAAGTAGTTAGAACTAAACCTTTAATATAAGTAAACATAAAAAAAAATCAACAAAGTAAACAATAGTAAAGTGAGAGGAAATATAATTTAAAAAAATATATTTTTTTGTTAGTCAAGTTTTGATAAGCAAATCAGTTTCCATAAAATAAAGTAGAATAGAACAACTGCTGGAAGTTCTCAATACAAAACCTTCAATGCAAAAAAATATAAAATATACACCCACTGGCCCCAAAAAAATAAGTAATTGCATGGATTTAGCTAAACAAATAGGTAAGAGCTGTAGGGATGGCTTCAGTTGGTCAGGTCCAGGTTCAGCAATGTTATGTGCCCACAAAATGGGGTCATCTGCTTCCTGTAGAGAGCAGGTTTTTCCATCAATGGATCTGATGGCACATTGGGCATATTCCAAGATGACAATGCCAGGATTCATCAGGCTCAGATTGTGAAAGAGTGGTTCAGGGAGCACGAGACATCATTGTCACACATGGTTTGGCCACCACAGAGTCCAGACCTCAACCCCATTGAGTATTTTTGGGATGTGTTGGAGAAGACTTTACGCAGAGGTCCGACTCTCCCATCATCACTACAAGATCTTCAAAACCATGCCACGGCGAATGTGTGCCATAATCAAAGCTTAAGGCGGGCCAACTAAATATTAGAGTATTTGACTTTCTTTTTGGCTGGGTGGTGTATTATATAATGAGAGGAGTAAAGTGGAATTAATTATTCTTGTTAAAGGTAAAGGTTTTGTCAAGTCATTTTCTCATATGATCCACTGATATGGTGTATTTACTTACCATTTGTATTTAACATGTTCCTGCACAATAAAAAGGAATCCACTAACAAAGGACAAAAGAGTATTGATTGTTATCTTGAAATTTTTACGGATACATTTCCATTGTTAAATACGGTTTTTGCTATATACACATCTTTGTCACTTGGAGAAATGTTGACAACAATTTAAATCTAATAAAGGTACGTACAAAATACATACCCATGTACATACAAAATCCCATTTAACACAACTAAAACCAACCTATGTCTCTGCAGGGCCCATTTATAATAAATGCATATCTCGATGGGCATGTGTCTTTTTTCAACCGGACTAACTATGTAACTATCTATATACACCAATCAGCCTTTATATTATAACCACCCATCTAATATTGAGTAGGTCCCCCTTTTGCCAACAAAACAGCCCTGACCCATCAAGGCATGGACTCCACTAGTCCTCTGAAGGTATGCCGTGGTATGGACTCAACCAGTCCTCTGAAGGTATGACGTGGTATGGACTCAACTAGTCCTCTGAAGATATGCTTTGGTATGGACTCAACTAGTCCTCTGATGGTATGCCGTGGTATGGACTCGACTAGTCTTCTGAAGATATGCTGTGGTATGGACTCAACTAGTCCTCTGATGGTATGCTGTGGTATGGACTCAACTAGTCCTCTGAAGGTATGCTGTGGTATCTGGCATCAAGCCATCAGTAGCAGATCCTTTAATTCCTGCAAGGTCTGAGGTGTGAGTTGTGTTGTAAAGTAGCCACCGCTCCAAAATCACTCCTATCATGGTTATAACTTCAATGCAAATTATCTAACTAAACATGAGATTGTAGTCCATCATGGGAGCAAGCTTGGAGTGGTGACTACTTTACAACACACACAGGGACCATGGAGAACAAAAGTAGCCCCCCTCCAGGGGGAAGGACAGTGTCAGCACCAATTCAGAGATGATTGGAGGATCTACAGCCGAGTGATACCCAAATAAGATACATTGTTGTTAATAGTTCAGGTACTTGAATGCATCTTTAAGATTTAACTCCTGAGTTTAGAGTCACTTTAAAGAGCAGGACACGAGACCCCACCACAAATATCACTTACTTGGAGCAGGTGGACCTGCGTGGTCTCTTAGCGAAGGTGTTACGCTGGAGTTCATTTTCCAGATGAAAAGGCAACACAATTCCAATCATCACATCTCCAGGCCGTATCAATCCTTCTAGGTCAGCCACATCCAGATGCCACTGGGGAGTTTCCGAGCTGAGTACATTAATAAAGTGAGACATGGTCAAGGTGCAGAGACCTAAGTGTAGGCTTATCATGTTTAGCCAGAAAAACACCTGCGAAGGAGACACGGACGTGAGAGCGAGGGATTATACTTCAGCCAAAAGTGGTAAGCTGTATACCATTTTAACAATTAAAGTGTAAACTTATTTGCTCTCTTCATGCAGGCCAGCTGCCGTTACTCTCATTTTCTGAGTGGCCCTGGAACTCAATCTGTTAACATGCAGGCTAAGTATTCCCTGGTCTCCAGTACCAAACACTCTATGAACTAGGAATTAGGGACATCTACCAAGGCAACAAAAGATGAAATACCATACAGCGGGGAGAGGCTTTAAGAAATGTATTGAGAATATACAAATCCAACATGCTTGAGTGTATATTAGACTGTGCAAATTATTTTTTGGCAGATGGCTTGGCTTACATACAGTACAGCAGAATGCAGATAAAATATAAGTGCAAAACTGGCCGGCAGCAGGACATTTTCAATGAGGGAGAATTGACTGGGGAAAAAAAAGTACAGGCAGGTGATTTACGGCAAGAATTAGGAAACTGCAGATGATACAGCAGTGTAAAACTGGCAAGCAGCAAGACAATTTTAATGAGGAGAGCTAGGCCCGTATTTACTAAAAACAAAGAGCAGAGGTGGGGATTTTACATTTAGAATTTTTTACTTTTTTAAGTTGAGAATTAAAGAACTGCAGTGGATACAGCGGTGTAAAATTTGTCCAGCAGCAGAACAATTGTAATCAGAATAATAGGCCTAACCAGTGTATGCCCAACTTTTATATTATCCATGGGAATGTCGGCGTGGTGAGTGATATAATGTGAGGTCGTTTATATGCACTATTCTTGCATATTGTTTTCTTTCCTTTCAAACTCTGCAGCAGCATGCTGCTGAAAAAAAAGGGCAACTTCAAGAGCAGAAGGTCAGTAACAAGTGAATGCTATGCATTGAACTGCTGTATGTAAGTCAAAATACCACCCTGGTAACAAAATACTTTTTTCAAGGATCCTTTGAAAAAAAAAATAAGTTTACCCTAAAATAAGGAGCTATTAACACACAATAAAACCCAATATACCTCCAACATACACTGCCTGTACAAAAATAAAGTTACACCGATGAGTGACATCACCGATGAGTGATAAAGGCGCACATTCACTGAGGAATCATTTCAATGTCACAACATTTATTTCTGTCCAGAGTTGTATTAATTTTTCCCCAAGATCTTGTAGTGATGATGGGAGAGTTGGAGCACTACGTAAAGTCTTCTCCAGCACATCCCAAAGATTCTCAATGGGGTTAAGGTCTGGACTCTGTGATGGCCAATCCATGTATGACAATGATGTCTCATGCTCCCTGACCCACTCTTGCCCAATCGGAGCCCGATGAATCCTGGCATTGTCACCTTGGAATATGCCCAATGTGCCATCAGGGAAGAAAAAATCCATTGATGGAAGAACCTGGTCATTCAGTATATTCAGGTAGTCAGCTGACCTAATTTTTTTGGGCACATAATGATGCTGAACCTAAACCTGTTATCCAATGGAAGGCTCTGACCTAGCTTAATCCAGGTGGTGACTTTTTTTTTGGACAGGCAATGTATGTGAAAATCCCATCCCCCCCCCAAAAAAAAATACTACCTTTTTAAGGGAAGACTTGCTACACACACAAAAAAGATGCTATGGATAGGACAGCAACTAAAATTAACCACTGACCTCAGATTAACCCCAAAATAAAGACATTAAATTAAAGACAAAAAAGTACCTGATCTCCCTGATAAAAAAAAAAAAAGCAGCAATGGGTTTAATTGACTAAAGAGCTACCTGAACCTCCTCCCTACTCAGTGCGGCCTCGCTCTTAGGAAATGAGGTACTTTGCACAGCAAGGAATCCTGCAACAAGAATCTGTAACCCTCTTCACAACAAATGTGAAATGCCTGCGGTAGCTTTAATGGATTATATTAGTCTTTAGCCCTGGTCATAATAATAATAATAATAATAATATGCTGTTCACTTATTTCAACTTAAACAAGGATATTTTTTTCATTTCCTATGAGGAAAAAGTATTTCTTAAGCATTTCCACTCCAATCCATCCACATCCATTCCACTCATGCAAAGAAATTTCAAACTCCAAAAACTAAAAATTAAAAAAATCTATAAAAAAGGTCTGTCGTGGTAAACAACCTGCTCCCCTATTTATAATGGTCTGGCCCTCTAGGAACTTATAGAAATTATAGCTAATTATAGCTAATTTGCCAACAAACGTCAGCTGGGGATAATAAACTGGCCACTCACTGTATGTATATAATGAAAATATAAATATAATAAAAAACGAACCAAATTGTAGTAACCTTACATACTTACACTTTTGTGTTCTATGTATTTCACTGTCACCTTTGCTATCTGGCCGTGCTCCTGGCGACACCTGTATTTATCTCTATAGGCTGGGAACCTATAATCCCAGAGCTCCCTCTCTGAACAATCAGCGCCCTGTATGTGCCAAGTTTAGCCGTCATCATCACCTGACAGTTAGAAAAATTAAAGTTCTCTGAGGGTTTTCTGTCACATAAAGCCACTGGTAAGAATTAAATTATAATCGCCGTGCTGATGGGATTTCTCAGGTGTTAATTGCATTTCAGTGACATTCATGTATTTGTCAGACATTATAACGCTGCATGTCGATATAAAAACAATGTTCAGTTTTATATGTTTTTTTCCTCCAATGTCTATACACACATTGTCAATGTATTTGGTTAGGTCACCTTAATTTTATGTTAGAGGACATACTTTGGTATATTTAACATATATATCCCACATCACTAAAAATCTCATACATGCTTTAACGCTTTAAAGTGACACTAAAACTCAGGAGTTAAATCTTAAGAATACATTCGAGTCCCTTAACTATGAACAACAATGTATCTTATTTTTATATCACTCGGCTGTAGATCCTCCAATCATCTCTGAATTGGTGCTGACACTGTCCTTCCTTCTGGAGGGTAGAAGTAGAAATGGGACACGGGCACTCCAAATGCAGATCAAAAGCATCTATTTATTGACGTAGATGCAGCATATCACACAAATGTGCAATGTTCCGGGGTCTCACAGGATCCCCTTCCTCAGGAAGTCCCTGTGGGTCCCCGAAACGTTGCACATTTGTGTGATATGCTGCATCTACATCAATAAATAGACGCATTTGATCTGCATTTGGTGTGCCCGTGTCCCATTTGTACATATGACGGTCTCTATACGTCGACCACCACTGCACCCACCAAATATTGTTTGGATTAAGTGGTCAGGAGTGCAATGAGTTCATGGACTTTTTCCTTCTGGAGGGGGTCTACTTTTGTTCCCCGTGGTCCCTGTGTGTGTTGTAAAGTAGTCACCGCCGCTCCAAGCTCACTGCTGTGATGGACAACAATCTCAATACAAATGAGTAAACTAAACCTAAGATTGTAGTCCTTCACGGGAGCAAGCTTGGAGCGGTGACTACCTTACAACACACATAGGGACCATATTGACCTCAATATTGTTTTTCATGAAAACTTTAAGCAAAATTTGCCAAGATATTCATGATTCCAGGCAGATTCATTCATCTCTATTGATTAAAAAAGACGCTTGACGGGACTTTATTTGAAGCTAAAGTAATAAATCAATAAATCAAAAGCATGAAAAGGGCAAATCAAAATAAGACGTACTGCATGTGTTATGTTTACATTTTTTATTATCATTTTTATCAATCATGTTTTAAAGTACAACGTTCAAACATTTGGCAAGTGAACCTGAAAAACTACAAACTTCAAAAATGCATGATGATGTGTCAATGGCAGGAATTGTCAGTGGAAGCAGTCATGCTTTGGCCATTGGTGTGAGTGTTAGGAGTAGTGCCCCCATCTGTGGTGTCAGTGTGAGGAATTGTGCTCCATCGCCAGGGTCAGATAAAGGTAATAATAATTGTATTGTTTAGAATCATAATAATTTTTTATTTTATATCTTAGCAGGCTTCTTTAACTATTTATTATCTATAATGTATTGTGTCTAGGGACGAAGGGCAAATTTTGGTAAATCTGATTTTGCCTCGAAGTGTTATCTCTATGTTAGCTAGATTCGTTTAAATAAGTCCAGTCCCATCAAAGAGCCTTGTTACCCTCTTGCCGATGACCTGAAGCATTGCCTATCTATTCTTGTTTCTTCTTCACTGACCTTGTGTCAAGGTGAGAAAACCTTACAAAAATTTATGATGTGCACATATCTTTAGCAAATTGTATCTCTGGATTGACTCAATAGTTTGGCATTCGGTCTTAATACGTTAGCTGAGCTTATGCATTTTATCCTCATGTGCTCATTT
The DNA here is from genome assembly GCF_000935625.1 of Nanorana parkeri. Taxonomy (NCBI): domain Eukaryota; kingdom Metazoa; phylum Chordata; class Amphibia; order Anura; family Dicroglossidae; genus Nanorana; species Nanorana parkeri. The sequence goes on along the minus strand of NW_017306759.1, from coordinate 705,529 downwards.
TAAACTGCCCAGGTCTGCAAAACATTTACTGAAAACCCATTTCTTGTATTTAGAAGCTCATAGCCTACTTATTGCTTAACATTTTCTCATGAGATATGCCCTTGTGTTCCTGTCAGGCTTAAACCAAATGATTAAACATTTAGGTAGAAACATAAAGATCACAAGAGCCCAACTGGAGGCCAAGATGGCAAAGATCTCCATGGCCACAATGTACTTTCCTTGTGCACTCTGGTATGCTGGGATGAAAGATATCCAGACACTGAGAAAGGCCACCATGCTGAATGTAATAAACTGGGCCTCATTGAAGCTGTCAGGAAGCCTTCGTGCCAGGAAGGCAACGATGAAACTAATGGTGGCCAGGAGAAACAGGTAACCCAACATAGCCCAGAAGGCAACATCTGAGCCTTCATTGCACTCAACAATGATCACACCAGGCTTGACATGAATATTGTACTGGGAGTATGGAGGAGACAGGCATAACCAAGTGAGGCACAAGAGCAACTGTAAACAAGTACATGACAAAACAATGACATAGGATATTGTGGGTTTGGTCCATTTCCTGAGATTGCTACCAGGTTTGGTGGCTATGAAAGCCAAAACTACCATGATAGTTTTGGCCAAAATGCAAGAGATGCACTGAGCAAAAATCAACCCAAAAGCAATTTGGCGCAAAAGACATTTCTTGAAGTCTGGATACCCAATGAAAGACAACGAGCAAAGGAAGCAAAGAGAGAGCGACACAAGCAGAAGGCAACTTAGATAATAATTATTTGCTTTCACTATGGGGGTAATTTTAAACTTAATGTAAAACTGTAAAATAACCACAGGAACGGAAAAGGAAAGGAGAGAGGTGGAGGTCAAAGTTGCTCCCAAGGCATCTTCATAAGAGAGATACTCTATGGTCTTCTGGAGGCACTTGTTCTTTTCTGAGTTTGGCCACTGGTCCCATGGACACTGAATGCAATCAATGGAATCTGGAACAGAAAAGATGTCTTACAATCAATTTCATGTTTCTAGAAAATATACAGGATGGCGGTGATAATTGCACTCAAATAGGAATTCCTAAGAAGACCCTGAGCTAATTAAAACTCATTGTTCTTTTAAAAAGAAGTTGTTTATAACACTTAATGGGGTTATTCACGCAGGAGCTGAAGGACACAGCCATAGCTTCGGCTGATCCTTCGGTTCAGTCGAACCAAAGGGCTGCTGTACGGGCTATTCACAATATTCACTATAGCCCGTACAGCAGCCGAAGGCGGCCGAGCGGCTTAGCCGAGCCGAAGGCATATGCTTCGGCTCAACTGAGCCGAAGTAACAGCCAAAGCAGGGCGAACGGCCTGCCGAAGGCCGGCCGTAAGCCCTGCAAATTACAGATGTTGGAACGGCTGAGTCGAAGTCCTTCTGCACTTCGGCTCAGCTGAACATGCACAGCATATTCGGCTAACCGAAGTGCAGCTGAAGGCAGCCGATGTACGGCTGAAATCAGCCGTACAAGCCAGAAGTGAATAGCCGAACAGTGTTCGGCTCACTTCACTTCGGCTCGGTTATTCACTCGGCTGCCTTTGGAATCTGTTTTATCTTTATTTAAATAGTGTGTCACCAGCAGGGACAATGAATCTGAAATTTAATCTGCTTATTTTCTGTCTTCTCTCATTTCCTTCCTCTTGAACATGTTGATGAATCTTTTAAATAAAACCGTTCCATTTTCATTATTTACCTCATTGTTGACCTGGTGATGTCATCACTGGGTCTCTGTTCTTCTCTTTACAGATCATGGGGGAGAGTGCTGTACATAGCTTCCGGAAAGCATCAAAGCTCCTTGCCTCTGTACTCCTCTCAAGAGCCTTAGCCCTGATGCAAGCAATGGGCTCAGGCTGGGGGTGGAGTTATGCAAATATCAAAATGCCTTACAAATAGACATCAGTCTGGAGGAGTGGGTCTTCCTAAGCAGACTGCATGCAGACCACCCTAGGTAATGCCCACATTTTATGCTCAGCCTCCATGATTGAAATCCAATACATGAAAGTAGCAGGCCGAGGACAATCAGGCTGGGGAGGAAAGGGATAGATCAGGGGTGGGCAACTCCGGCCTTCCAGCTGGAATTCCATGAGGCTTTGGAAGATTGACAGTTAGAGGCATGACTCCCAGAAGCATGTTGGAATTTGTAGATAAAGCACAGCTGAATGGCTGGAGTTGCCCAACTCTGGGCTAGATGATTCTGGACATCCTCCATCCAGGAAATGAGACGGGCTCTATCTGCACATGTTTAAGTGATTTTAAAATGTGGTTTTAAACTGTATAAATAAACTTTTCATGTTTTTATGTACATACTTGTATGTTGCAAACTATGTTGGGGACAGTTACCGATAAAACCCCATTGTTCATTATTCCTTGTACTATAGATTGCCCAACAACTATGGAGTGCAAGGGCCTGCTCTATTGGATACATATTGATTAGATAGTTAAGGTGGGTCCTTGTATTACTTAGTTGGTTGTGTAAAGATTATGTGGTCAGACTGTAATGTGCACGGCGACCCTTAGAGAGATATACACTTACTTCCTGTTGGGTTTCCAGGACAGTACATGGGGGTCAATCCCCCCAATGGGAAAGATCAAAAAACCTGATAGAGGTTCTAAACATTTATAAATCTATTCAAAATGTAGAAAAAAAACATTTTTTGCTTAAAATAGCTTGCTTGTTATTATTTTATTACACTCAACATATTTATTCACCATTATTTGGACTTACCTGTATGGTTGGAGATCTCCCCAAGAGGACAGGGAATGCATTGAAAGCAGCACATAGGTTGTCCCTTTATAGCTGCTCTCCGGAATCCTGCAGGACAGGTCTCGCTGCACACTGAGGTAGGTGGCTGTAAAACAGTTCAATGTATATTATTTCAATTTTATATACTTCTCATCCTTCTGTCTTTTATACTATATACATACATATCCAAATAAACATACCATATACATGTAGCTTATTATGACTTCAGAAGCCCAAAAGAGCAAAGGGTTTGTCATATTTGAAATACTCTCTATTTTAAGCAGACATTAGTGTGTTCCCAAGTATATTCCGAGGAACTTTTACTCCCTCCCCCGCCCCCCCCCCCCCCCCCCGCTTCAGTG
>NW_017306759.1:636989-702293 GCF_000935625.1 Nanorana parkeri | reverse complement strand
CGACTGTTACAGAGACAGTACAGCTACAATACAATTTCCAATCCAATACAGTTTCAGTACAATAGGGTTGGGAGGGCCCTGTTCATAAGAGCTTACAATCTAGTAGGAGGGGCAAGTGATACAAAAGGTAATAATTGTTTAGATTGAGTTATTGGATGAAGTAGAAGGGCAGTTATGTTGAGTTGAGATAGGCTTCCCTGAAGAGATGGTTTTTAGGGATCGCTTGCAGGTGGACAGAGTAGGAGATAAGCGGACAGATTGGGGTAAGGAGGATGGGAGACACTCTGGAGAAGTCCTGGAGGCGAGCATGGGAGGAGATAATTAGAGAGCTAGAGAGCAGGTGGTCCTGAGAGGAGTGGAGAGGATGGTTTGGGTGATATTTTGAGATGAAGTCAGTGATGTAAGTTGGGGCGGAGGTGTAGATGGCTTTGTATGTTGTTGTTAGTATTTTCAATTTTATTCATTGGGTAATTGGGAGGCAGTGGAGGGATTGACAGAGAGGGGCGGCAGACACTGAACGGTTGGTTAGGTGGATGAGTCTGGCAGCAGCATTCATGATAGACTGAAGGGAGGATAGGCTGTTTAGTAGTAGGCCAACAAGGAGGGACCATGACCTTAATTAATGAGAACCTTCACAGACTCAATATATTACAGTTTACCAGTCCATATATGTGGCTGAGTTAGTTTCTGTTTTTCCTTTTTATTTTATTTTTATTTTCACCTAATGATCTTGCCAGTAATACACTTCCTGTTCTTGAGAGTCAACACTTACCCACTTTGATCTACTGTATATATGAAGGAACAGCGTTGTCACCCTTGGGCAGGAAGTGTGTGAGGACTACAGAATACCTCTGTATTTTAGGCTGTATGTGTTATAAACCAGCAGTTCTTCATGTAGAGGTAACCACTGAAGTGTTGAGGAATATTTTAAGTTCCACTGGCCACCTGATCATCAAGAACTGCTGGGTTATAACATATATACATGGCTATCTACAATACAAAACATCTCCAGCATTCAATGCAGCTGTTACATCACTGCACTGTTCCCCTTTGCTTATGACAAACTCTGTCTAATCATAGGACCTTTTCAGCGGTTCATAGGTGGATATATACGTGTATATATACTGTATATCTCAATACATAAAGAAAGAGCAGGCTAACCTTGGAAGGAAGCCTCTAAAAGGTCAAGAAGCCCAGATTCTTGACAAGGCAGATATGTGTGTAAACCAAATGTAACAAACCAAAACACAACAACCACCAAACGCTACTTATAACTAGTAAAGATAAAGCAAACATGGGTGGAGCAATTTACTGGATTGAGTTGGTCAGGTAGTCAGCAAAGAAACTCTCATCACCACAGAATTGTAGGGCTTCTTGGTTCATTTTGCTCCCTAAATGGTCATCCTCGCTCAGTATTCATTTTATCTGACAATTTTTTTTGCTTGGTATTGGTTGATGAGCTCACCAGCTGATTATCAGTGGTCCATAACATGGCGCTGGTGTTAATAGTAAAGACTTGGTCGCGAGAAGCAGTTGTGTCGTAACTGCCAATTTTCACATGCCGCACTGCACCTTCTGGGCTCAGCTGCCAGTTCACAATGTCATAAACTGCTGGCGGGTCTCCATTCTGGTCGAAGTAAAGTTCCCTACCATGACTTAGCTTCACTCTCACTTTCTTCATGTAGTGCAGGAGCTGTAGAGAGGAGGAGCAGACAGATAATAGGTTGCAGCATGGTGTTCATCAAGGTCATACACATAAATGCTGCCTCTTATTATTAATAATAGCTGATGTACAACAATGTATGTTATGTAATAATGGCTTAAAAATTACAAACTCAAGGCAAACAAGAAAAAAACATATGCAGGACGGTATCTGGGCCCTGACACAAGCCTGTCCAAAGTTTTTCTCTAAGTCATTCTTCAGTGTTCTTTTTTGGATCATTGTCAGGAGAACATTGTGCTGGCAAAGACCGCGGTTCGGACATGGATCGAGTGTCGGTTTTGTCCAGACCGTGACTGCGGAGCTGCACTGGGCTTTGGTTGTCTGACAGTAGATACATGCGATCAGTGCATCAGCAATGTGCCTGGGAACACACACCAGCAGCTATGCGTTGTAGTGCAGCTGCTGGTGTCAATGCAGTCTAAATGTGCTGTATGGACAAGGACTGTCTGGACCTCTGCTCGCTGAAAATTTTACTCACCGGACCTCCTTGAATTTTAATTCACTACCCCGCGTCTAGTGTAAAGGCACTCTGTAGGATTGGTTTATATGGTGGGACTATTAGCATAGCCAGCTGATAAACTAAGCCTCCATGGTCCATAGGTACCATAACAGACAATAACTTCACATAATCCTTGCACAGTATCGTTGGACCCTGCAAAGGTTCATATGAATGTTTTGATTCATGTAGATCTAGTCAGTGACACCTCCTACAGTGTCTATGCCTGGGGATTGGCCAAATAGGCACCACTTCCATGTGTGTGTGTGTGTGTGTGTGTGTTGAAGGGGAGACATGCCTAATCCTATGCACATCTAGCTTTATACTTAACTGGGAGACAGGTTTTCATATAGGGTCTATGAAGAGTGTCTGTTGGCTGCTAATCTGAAATATGTAAAAGTGGATATACTTAATAAGGGGAGGGTGAGGGTGGCTGTTCAGGTTAGGTTGTTGGTCCTCTAGTTATTCTTACAAGCACACAATTTAAATTGCAATTCTACCTGCCATGGTTTGAAACCCAAAATGTCTGCACACTTGCTCAGTGGAAAGGGTCCTTCTCCATCCTTGCAGCTTTTTAAATCTTCCAAGGCTTTAGCAATTACATGTACTGCTGTGTAGACATTGTAGGTCGCTCTTAAGGCAGAGACATCATTAAAACTGTTCTTGACGCTTCTCAGGTCTTCCATTCCTGTGCAAGCACTTCTCAAATTCTCCAAAGTCCCAGTCAAGTTTGCATCAATAAATTTGCAGTTGAATGCCTCCTCCCAAAACAACTTTGCCCATTGCCTCCCCAAGGTCATGGACGGGTGGACGTTATTCAGAAACTCTCCAAACTCCAAAATAGTCCCGCTGTAGAAAGTCAAACCAATGGTGCCATTAAGAAGCCTAGAAAATCGACCCTTTGAGAAAAGACTGGAAGTCGACCAGGCTTCACTGGCAACGAACATCTTCTCTGTGATGTTCTGTTTCAACATCTCATCTAGGATAGGAAGAAGATCAATAGGTGGGGAGAAGGCAACTACAACCTTAACTGTTGAACTCTTAATGACGTCAACAATATGTGGGGCGTTGTGGTTGGGCTGGCTGGTAATAATATTCTCAGAAAAGGCCACACATGCTTTGGCTCGGACTAGTGCCTGTCTCACCAGCTGAATCCCTTGTTGACCGTAGTCATTGTCTACTGCTAATAACCCCACCCATGTCCATCCAAACTGCAACACCAACTGAGCAAGACCTTGAGATTGGAAGATGTCACTGGAAACAGTTCTGAAGAAGGAAGGGAATTTAGTCCGGTCACTCAAAATGGGACTGGTAGAGAAATGACTGATCTATTGAAATAAGAAATGAAAATAAGTATTGGGACTTTGAAAGTATTTATCTACTTACTATAGTTACTGTAAGTTTAAAGCTACAATAAGCAGCACTGTGCCTAAGAGCTTACAATCTTATGTGATTAATGCAAGCTTCAGTAGACATTAGTAGATTGGTAAACTTGAATGTCACTGCAACACAAATAATTGTTATTAAGGAATGAGTAAATCTATCAGAGCAAATCAGAACTCTTGGCAAATCGAACTAATTTGCTCAGGGTCGGGATTATTCTAGTAGTAATAGATTGCTTCTTGGGGAAATATGTTTTACTCAAATGAAGTAATTTGAGTAATCTGCTTCAGTCCAGGCTTTCAGAGTAGCAGCGGGCTCCAATCACAAAAGCAGGTATAGTATTTCCTTATAAGGGTAGTGATGTTATCAGGGCCGGATTTCCCACAAGGCCACCAAGGCCCGGCCTCAGGGGAGCAGGGAGTAGAAAGGCAACAGGGGTGTGGAATTCCTATTGCCCGACACCCGAGACATGCAGGTATTTTTTTTCTACATTTAGCCCTGCTTTGGGCAAGCAGAACTAAATGTAGAGCAGGGAAGTTGCCGCTCATTTTGTACACGTGATCTCGGTGATGTCACCGAGATCACTTGTATGTAGCCTGCAGGTCAAAAAGTAAATTGAGAAACCTGGCCTTGGGGCAGCAGAGAGTGTAAATCCGGCCCTGGATGTTATATAGGGAATGCATCTTAGAAGTAAGTCCATTTATTTTCTGAGTTTCTTTTATAGCTTTAGAACATCATATTGAGTTGTGTTAATGTTCTGAAAGCTTACAGGAGGAAAATAACCTTACCACGGTGATAATGCTCATTCACAGTCAGTGAGCAGGTAGGGGACACAGCAAGCTACAAGGGGGAAATGTAGTCAATCATCTGGCAATGCAGTGTAGTACTCAGAGGTATATTTACAAGAAAAAGTGCCCCTGGCATCTTGCCCAGCTCCTAGCAACCAATGTGGTCACTGGTTGCCATGGGTTGGAAGCTGGCCAGTGTGTCCCAGGGTACTAAGAGCTGGACAGGGAGATTTGTAAGGGCCATACACATCTCCCTGCCCAGCTCTTATCAACCCGGGACACTCTGGCTGGCATCACACCTGCATACACATTTACCCTCCCACTCTGGTTGAGCCGAGTGGGAAGATGTGTATGGCCCTTAACCATCTGCCTGTCCAGCAACTAGGGATGCTCTGGCCGGCGTCCCTCCCAGCTCCTGGCAACCAGTGAAATCATTGGTTGCCAGGAGCTGGGTGGGATGCTGGCCAGGGAACCTGTAAGGTCCCTAAACAAATGTAAATGGCACTCCCCTGCAATAGGAAATTGGTATACTTAACTCTCTGGCAACCCATTTCTTCTACCTCCCCTCAATCCAGCACTGCAACCTCCATTAGACTCTTTGTCATTTCACACTTTTAGAATGGACACAGCAGTGATGTATGCTTGGAAGATGTAGCCACGGTGTTCAATGTCAAAGAGCTTTACAGAGGCTACAGCACTTGAACTGTAGGAAGGTTGGAGACATGGGCTACCAGAAACATGAGTGCAATATCTCTTTTATTGCAGGGGATGGCTGTTTGCATTTGCTTAGAGACCTGACAGGGTCTCTTTAATTGCAATGGTCTTCAAGAAGGTCCAATGTATATAAATATCTGATATATACCTGAGGAAATCTGTACAAGCCAAGAATATGTGCCACAAGTATGGAATGTGTAGAAACAGACGGTCCAATCACAGCACTAAGAGGAACCTCCAGAATACAGCGGTAGTTGGGGATGGATGTTTGGCTTCCACTCAGTAACTCTAATGTGCCCTGTAAGTCCTGGTGAAGCACATCGCAGGAATCATAAGCTTGAAATCCCAAGGTTAGATTCGACAGGATACTGGGATTGCTATTAATCTCTTCAACTGCAAACAGTATGGATTGAAATTGCTGATAATTCTCAAAATGGAACCTTCAAAGAAAAAAGGTAAAAATGAAACATGGAACTCCAGAACCTACAGCTAAATACACTTTTTCAAGGCCACCATCAAGGCAGTAGAGGAGCTATTCAAGTAGGCAAACCCTCACCAGGTTTTCAGCATTGGAACCAAATCCCTGCTGTTGTGTTTGAGCCGGGCAGTATCTCTATTCCATTACTCAATAACAACTGCAAAAAGCAATAAATGAAGTACGTTTATTTCATCATTATAACCTGTATCATCATCCAACATGTTTTGGGGCTCTGAAGGCCAAAAATGCACCAGCATCCGGTTTTTGCAGCCTTGCATGCCAATTGCTAGAGCATTTTAACACACAAGAAAATAATTTCCACCCCTCCCTTCCAAAAGGACATCTCTTTCATCCAGCACTTTAAAGCTCTAAAGAAGGAACCACCTCAGAACCACCCATAAGGCATTGATCTGTTGACATGGATTTTTTTTTAAATTAAATAAACTTACTTGGAAACTCACTGATTGAGCACCCCAAAAGGCCAGTTTGTGTGTAAGAGCTTCCTTACTGGAGCTATTGTTCAAAACACAGACTTTTCTCCTCACTGTGAGAGCCAGTGCTTCTGACCAATACCAACGGTACAACCCAGCTGTATGGCCTAATTCATATCAGTGTCAAAACAGAGTGCTTGGCAGGCATTTGTAAACACCAACCAAGTGCCTACAACTTCTGGCCTGGAAAAGCAGAACTGCATTGTTCCAAATCTATAAAATGTCAACAACAATCTTCTGTATATTAAAGGAGAACTATGGGGTTAGGGCTTTTCCCCATAGTTCTAATTAAGGGTTACAGGAGGACACAAAATAGCATCCTCCTGTTACCCAAAGCTCAGTATACCGCGAGCTACAGCTCGCAGTATACTGAGATGCCACAGCCTGGAACGAATCCAGACAATGCTGTCTGGATCCACCCAGCTGCGTGAGTGACAGCTGGCTCTGCCTATCTAGAGGCAGAGCCAGCTGTACCCGACCCCTCCCCCGTCCGTTCCGCCAGTCAGCCCTGGAGGATCACACAGGGGAGGGGGGAGAATCCCTGCAGGGAGCCGTGAGTGACAGTCACGGCTCTCTGCAGGGACAGGATCGAAAAGTGAGCGAGCGGGCCTGTGACAGTTTCATTGTCACATGTCGGCTCGAACTATGAGGGTGAGTGATTTTCACTCGCCTCATAGTTCTCCTTTAAGGATATCTTTCATGAGGGTGTATTCTTATATGCTATTGTTTCCTACACAGGGGTAGGGGGAGTTATTAAAACATTTTAAACTCTATTGTGTGAAACATCTGAATGGTTGTAGGTCCCTTGTGCCCTGCATTCCTTTAGGCAATCCATGTTTATTGCCAGCACTATAGACATAATTTATTGCTGTCCTGCACAGAGGTTGATGTGATTGACCTTGGAGGCCAAGCCTGTTAATATGCTGTATGGATTTATTGACTTATTTCTCAGCTGACTTTACAGTCATAGCTGTGGGATGATCAGAGAAAGTTAGCAGTGAAACAATCTTAGTAATTTACATAAGAGGAATCTCAACAGACTCATGGCTTCTTTTTTTGTACAGCTATGTACAAAAAGAAGAAGCCATAAGTCTGCTGAGATTCCTCTTATGTAAATGGATATTTTTCCTTTCAGGGTCATTAAAAAAATAAAAATACTAGCAGCCATAGGAATTTATTTGGGCAAGCAGGTCAGCCCGGGATAAAAATTATGGCCATTCAGCACATAGGACATATCCACAGCATGAGCTCAAAAGCAAACATTGTGTATGGTAGGTCCACCCCTACTCTCTACTTACATTGTGCAGGTGGTTCCGGGTGGCCTTTCAGTGTAATCAACTTTCTGGTAGACTTTGTCAAGATGGAGAGGCAGCAAAACTCCAAACATGATATCCCCTGGCTGTGTGACTCCATCAAGCTGCGTTATATCCATTCGGCACCTCTGATCCATAGAGTATAATACTAGAACTAAGTGAGGCAGAAGGAGGATCCAGATCAAGACATATAGACTGAACATAATATTTGTGTCAGTTGAAAGACATCTCCTGTTAACGTAATGACAGGTGAATCATATGAAAGGGTCAGTTTACGGCAAACATTTTTTTTTTAAAACAAGTGAGGAAAACAATTATGTAAAATTGTGCGGAATGGTTTGGGTCAATGGAGCTTAAATAGAAAAAAAAAAAAACCTGAGCCATTTGTTTAAAAAAATCTTCCATGGATACTACAATAGAAAGTTGGGTATTGGTGGCACTAGCAGTCAAGGAACAGTTGCGCATGGAACAGCAGATATAGCTGTTCCCTTTGCCCCAGAAGCCTTTTGGAAACCTTTGGTCCCAGAAGCCTTTTGGAAAGCTGAACCATGAAAAATAATAATGCTAAAATTCGGATTTGGCCAAGAAAATTCTTGAAAATGTTTCCAAATTCTGAATCAACTCTAGAGGTCAGTGGTTTTTAAAACTACCAATATTTGAACTATAATTCATTGTTTATGACCTCTCTAATTGCTTTACAAACCATTTTGTGTATTACAATTTAATGAAAAATAACATTTCTTTTCCAGTTTGCAGGCACTCATAATATTCTAAAACTGGCCAATATTGTTTCTTGGTACCAAGCCAACTGTACTAAGTTCCTAAACTGCATCCCCACGGCTCCTGTTATCAACTCACTGATTTTCTCAGAAGCCCATGAGGACTGACAACAGTTACTGCAAACATACACTTGTATTATGGACTACATTTTTGATAATTATCTACTAAAAGCTAAAAAGACTTTTAGATGGATCCTTTTTAGCATAGTGGAAAGGAATTTTTTTATGTATCCAAATCCAGTGAAGTTTAACCTTTTAATGGGATTAACTGTTGGATAAATGTCATTAGAATTCCATTGTCTGTAAACAAGGGATGCTGTGTGAGGACAGAAAGGACATGAAGACGACAGATGAGGTGTGTGATGTACACACTCTCAGCCTCTCCCTGAACAGAGATTGTCCAGCCTGTAGGACAATGATCCAAGCATTGTAAAGTAGTCACTGCTCCAAGCTCACTCTCGTGATGGACTACAATCTCAATACAAATCAGTAATCTAAACATGAGATTGTAGTCCATCCCGTGGGGGGGGGGAGCTTGGAGTGGTGACTACTTTACAACACACACAGGGACCATGGGGAACACAAGTAGCCCCCCTCCAGAAGGAAGGACAATGTCAGCACCAATTCAGAGATGATTGGAGGATCTACAGCCGAGTGATACACAAATATGATACATTTTTGTTTATATTTAAGGTTCTTGAATGTATTTTTTAGATTTAACGCCGGAGTTTAGTGTCACATTTAGGAAAGTCCACCTGGTCTTCGTTAAAGAGTGCAAATAAGTCCAACCTGATGTTGCAAGAATCACTGACCCTCATAAATTAGTTTCAGTCTTACTTAATACTTCAGAGGGAAAAAGAGCTCCCAGCTGCTAGTGCACAAACTTTTTCTTGCCCCTTGGCCAAGGTGTTGCAGAACTGCCCAACCCAATCAATAGATAAGAGGGGTGTGTTGCAGGAGTGTTTTATATTTGCTCAGTGGACAGTCTTAATGCCAATTATCCTGGCCATGTGTTACAAGGTTTCACAATCTGTAAACTAGCATATAATTTAGCAAAATGAAATTATGATTTGTTAGATACCAAATATGACAGGTCTATGTTGTATCTTCCTCTTAGGAAGTCTTATATTCTGTAATATAATATATATTATATATATACTATACTATATATACTATAATACTATAATAATATACTAACCTTCTGGACCTTGTAATATAGTCATGTTCGGTGTTATATCTTTGTCCCCATTAGGGAACCACTTTTTAGGAAGGTTATTCCATTACCATAGTAATTATTGAATATGGATAAAGTTTGTCTATGGAAAGTTCAGCTATAGGTCAGCATAGGTCAATACCCAAGCCTCACAGACATGTATTCCTAACATTGCACACACCAGACCAGTTTTTTACAGGGTCTCATTAGAAATGCTTTTAAGAACCTGAACGAGTTAAGACCTAGGATGCTCTAAGTTCCATCTAAGTAGACAGTTTTTTTTGTCAAATATGCAGTCTTCCACTTCCTCATTCTCCCCACACAGTTTTGGGTTTACTCAGACCTCACTATCATCAAAAGGTGCATGTTCCCTACTCACCATGTATCCCTGTGACTGTCTCATGTGCATGGCACTGCTCCCTTTTATCAGGGATTCTGGTGTATGCTAAGGGAAAATAAACCCTCCATGGTGTCAATCTCGTGACTGGGAATTACAGACTTTCAAAGGCCAATTACACTGATTACTGTATGCGGAGGATAGTGCAAATGTGCATTATTGTAAAAACACGACTGCTAACTGCCAGATGTGACATCAGATGGAATTATCATAAATTTTCAGTAAGTGTTCATTTTTAAGTTTGCCTAAAAGATAACTGATGCTTAAAGAAGCTGGCCTTGAGCATATAGGACAGATATAACAAGCCTATGGCCACACCACCCTGAATGTACCCAATCGTCTGATAAGGGAAGCAGGGTCAGGCAGGTTAGCACTTGCATGGGAGAACAGATATAACAAAACATTTTAATGGTATATGTAACAAACCAATGGTGAGAAAGTACCAAGCAGAACTCTAAGTAGAAGCTTGGGACTGTTCAGGTGCTACCTAAATGGATTTACATAGACACGTGTCTTATTTCAATGTGAAAATTCTCTTTTTTATTGTACATATAAGACAAAATGTATATTAAAAACTACATCATAAAGCTTGGGTACCTATGCTTCCCTTTCCCTGTGGGGCCTATACTCCCCACAAGTCCCCCTACTAACACCACCAGTTAGTATTTTTACAGACTATCATTCTATAATATCTTTGTTATTATTCCTAAGCTGTCTGAGGGGTGAAGGTGAAGTTGAATCGTCAAAATAAACTATTCCTATGGGGAAATATCAAGGAAGCAGATCCCATGGAATTCCCAAGCATGGTACCCCACTGTGGCTACAGCCATAGGAGGGCCAGAAGGACTAGGTGAATAGGTGCCATCAACACATCTGTCTGTACCAGGTTCCCCTTGATTTCACAACTGTTCAGTTTTTCAGTTGTATGTACATCTTTATTTCTATACAGCCAGATAGTACCTACAGTCAAAGTGACATAAGATTCCTCCTTTAGGTTGTCAGATCCTCACATCCATTTTAATATACAAAGATATGCACAGTAATCAATCCATCCACTCCATCCTATTACACCTTTGTTCTCGTTCCCATTCCCACACATTCTCTGATGGTCCATCTATATATGTTTCATCATATAACCACACTTGAGTTAGTAATCCCATACAACATCGCTGGCACTATCTATGGGGCATCTTCTGTGTTACAGACGGGAGGTGGTGCTGAACTACCCCCAGCTTCTCAAAAAATGTTTTGGGTAGGGATGCACCGTTACCAGTTCAGATACCAGTGCCGATACTTGGCATTTTCATGAGAACTACCGGGGGTTGCAGCGGTTGCAGCTGGGACCGGGCTCTGGCGCTCCACCACTGTCCTGAAATCATTAGTCTGTATTGTTTTATAAAAACTGTCACGTGACTATAATCAAAAATGTATCAGTACTTCTATCTGTGAGGACTTGGGCAGGTATCAGTACTTGTACTCGCAAAACTGCAAAACTGGTATCGGCGCATCCTTTTATATATGTTTATAAAAACAAAATCGTACATTAAAACAGAGATGTACAAATCCCAGGAGCTTCGTGTGCTCCTTACACATGACAGCTGCCTCCTAACTTTTGAATTTTTCTCTAGTCTAGTCTTGAAGCTGGAAAAGTATCTGCACTTGTACTTGTACCGAGTACAGTACTTTTTTCTCTGAACATCCCTAGTTTTGGGCGTATAGGTATGAATATATAAAGGGTAAAGACATGTTTGCTGATTACATAAGCATTCTCTGCTTCCTGTTGATCCTTATCTCACCAATACGGTCTCTATTACTGCTGTGAACAATAGACTTTCTGTAGTCTCTAAAAATGTATAACACCCTAAATGTGTGAATTCTCTGCAAATAACATGACACTTCTTATTGGACTGGTCTGATTTTTTTTTCATTATTCTTGAACTTTATTAGTATTTATAAAGTATTTATCAACAAATATATTTTAAGAACTGATGGAAAACAATCGCCTGAATAAATGTCAGTCAAAGTACCGCAGCGCTGAATACTGAAAAATGGCCTGGATGGGAAGGGGGTTTAACACCGCGGATGTCAACTGGTTAATTTGTTATGTATTGTATGTTGTGCATTCAAAATGTTCTGTAGACATTTTAATGAATACAGGTATTAAAGTTAAATTATGTAGACAGACGGTAAGGACATCAGAGAGTATCAGGTGGCTGGAACAAGCTGCTCTGAGGTGTATATATTTTCCAATATTTTTTCTGTGAAAATGGGTAACAGAGACCTAAGAAAGCATGGCAGAGTTATAAAGGAACATTCCATAAGAGTTCTACTGTCTTCTGTCTTTTCTCATAAGATATTCTTTAGAGTTAATGTCAGGTCTGAACAAAATTATGAAACATTTAGGAAGAAACATACAGATGACCAAAGCCCAACTGGAAGCCAAGATAGCAAAAATCTCCATGGCCACCGTGTATTTTCCTTGGGCACTGAGGGATGCTGGGATATAAGATATCCATACACTGAGGAAGGCCAGCATGCTGAAGGTAATAAACTGGGCTTCGTTGAAGCTGTCAGGGAGTCTCCGAGCCAGGAAGGCAACCATAAAACTAATAGTGGCCAGGAGAAAGAGGTAACCCAACATGGTCCAGAAGGCAACAGGGGAGCCCTCATTACACTCAATGATGATGAACATAGGTTGACTTTGTGTGTTGTATTGTGGAAAAGGTGGAGCCATAAATAACCATGTCATACAAAGTAGGAACTGCAGTAAGAAACATACTAAAATAATCATATAGGACACTCGAGGTCTAGTCCATTTCTTTAGAGTGCTCCCTGGCCTTGTTGCCATGAAAGCAAATACCACCATAATGGTTTTGGCCAAAATACAAGAAATGCACAGAGTAAAAACCAAGCCAAATGCAACTTGACGCAGGAAGCAATTCTCAGGTTGAGGGTACCCAATAAAAGCTAACGAACATAGAAAACAAAGAGAAAGGGACCCCAGGAGGAGACAACTTAAGAAAAAGTTGTTGGCTTTTACTATGGGGGTGGATCTGTTACAAGTAAAAAGTCTCAAGATTAAGTTAGGAACTATGGATGACACAATAGCTGTGGCTGCCAAAGTTGACCCTAATGGGTCATGGAAAGAGAGGATCTCAACTCGTTTTTGAAGGCAATTGGATTTTTCCAGATTCGGCCATTCATTCCATGGACACTTGAAGCAATCAAGAGAATCTGAAACAGACAAGAAATAAGGCATTGCTCTATTAATTAGTTTCTGACCTTGTATGAGGAGAGATATTTCTACTCAAGTATTTAAGAGTGGAAATGTAATACAGGGGGGTAACTGAGAAACCACAAATGGGCATATGTATCTATGTATTCTGCTTCTAGGAATGCTAGTTGCTACTCAAGTTCCTCCTCACCAAACCTATCAAACCATTCCCTTATAAAGTATAAAGCTGGCTTTGTTTACAGGAGAACAGTAATGGTGGAACAGGTAAAACAGAAAATGACCTTCACCAACCTGTTGTCACAAGGCTGGAAGAACACAATCAGGACCGGATTTACTCTCTCTTCTGCCCCAAAGCCAGGTTCCTCAATGCACCCCCCTACCCGCCAACCCCCACCCCTGTGGAGAATGGCAGACCTGCAGGCTGCATACAAGTGATCTCAGTGACATCGCCGGGATCACTTGTACAAAACAAACGGCCTCTTCCCTGCTGTACATTTAGCTCTGCTTGCCCAAAGCAGGGCTAAATGTAGAAAACAACTACCCGTCCGGTGCCCAGAACTGCATGTCCCAGGCATCGGGAGATAGGAATTCAACACCTCTGCTGCCCCTCTACTCCCTGCTGCCCCAAGTCCGGGCCTTGGTTGGCCTTGTGGGAAATCCGGCCCCGAGAACCATTGTCTAAAATGTCTATGTATGCTGTACCATTAGCAGCACCCTTTACTGGAAACAACTAAACTCACTTGAATACTTTCTCATCATGGTAAATGGTAATGCTCATCACGTTAAATGCTCTGGGGACCCTCTGTGGCTTTAATACTGCTTTTAGCTTACCAGTTTGGTTTGAGATATCTCCTTGTGGGCAGGGGACACACTGAAAACAGCAAGCAGCCTGTCCACTCTTAGCAGCTTTTCTATATCCTGGTTGACAACTCTCACTGCATACTGACACAGGAACCTAGGAAAGCATTGGAGTTAAAATGCACCTTTAATTCTGGGATAAACCAACAATAAAAAAAACAATTTTGATTAAAAAAAAACAATTTCATTTTTTTTCAGCTATGGAGGTTATCGGTTATTTTGGTAAACACAAAATTCCAGGAAAACAGCTAAATACACATTTAAAACATAAAGAGTACACATGTATTGTTTTTTACCTGCCAAGGGGTATGTAATTCTATGCAGCCAAATTTACATTTATTCTGACACTGTGCAGTCAGAGAGGTGTTTTTAAGTGAATGCCTAGCTGGGTTAAAGGGCTATGTGGCCAAGGTGGACAGGAAAGTATGCCTGGTGTCCACTTTGACATTCCTTACCTTTTGACCTTTTGTGGACCACAACAAAAGGCTTGAGTTAATGGTAAAGACCTGACCAGGATCAGCTGTGGTGTCATAACTGCCAACCTTGACCTGTGTTATACTCCCTTCTGGGGTCATCTGCCAATTCACAATGTCATAGACGGCTGGTGGGTCTCCATTCACATCAAAGTAAAGCTCTCTCCCACTGCTCAAATCGACCTTCACCCTCTTCATATAATACAGCAGCTGTACGATTTATGAGAAAGAATAATGTGTTGCATGATATATTATGTTTACAATGATGTAACAGTTAAAACCCAATTTTATAATTCATACTGTGTCATACACTGGCATGTTGGGAGCATTTTTACCCTTTTTATAACTAGGTGAATCTAATAAACAAGAATAGAGCTTTCATTTAATATTACGGCCCTGGTCTTCAAGGCGGATGTGTAAATCCACCTTTATTCCCTTATATACATTATCTACTGTAAAGAAATAACTGATTGTAACACAATGCCCTTTCATACTCTGGTTCCTTAATGGGAGAAACACCCTTCATTGTTATCACCTGTAAGGAACGTAATGCCAGAATGCATTAATGTGTATCCTTATAGGCAAAGTGGCACTTTACTCAAGGTCACCACTGGACGTGTGTCTGCTCACATGAATGCGCTTGTTCTGATTTGTCTTTCACTGTAAGTACATGGGCGTACAGGTACACCTGATGCTGGTGCCAAATAACTTATTAAGCTTAGTAAGGTCTGAGTTTAGTACTGAATGATCTTCAGTAGTAAAATCTGACCTGCCTCCGGTTTCTAGATAACCTGTTATCTCCGGCTTCCTCTGTGACCTAGAATACGAAGGATTCTTTGCACAACCGGACATGGGACAACTGTTTACTCAGTTCCTTAAAATGATCCAAGATACAGCACTTGGGCATTGAGTCTTGTACTGTTTAATACACCAAGGAGGATGTTTTCCACAGTTTTGTCATTTTCCTGATACTTCTCTGCCAGCAAGATAAACCAGACCATCACCCGGCCATAGTGGATGGGTATGCGAACTAAGATGCACCTGGAGCTGGTTGTTTGTGTTCTTCTCAGACCTGTTTCCTAAACCCAACCTGGTTTGTTGCCTCATTGCCACCAACTTCCTTTTCTTCACCACAGATATGTCTGCTGTATTTTTTTGTGCTTGTTTTCTTTTGCTGTCTGTGCCATGTCAGGGAGATTCCTCTCCTTCAATTCCTGAGCCAGAGGTGTAACAGCAATTGTGAGAAAATGTTCACAAAGTGAGGGAAATCCCTTTCTTTTAGACAGCTGTAACCTTTCTAAAAGAGAGGTATCCCCATTGGAAAATTTCCCCTATATTCATGCTCTGATGAACACCCTAAAGTTTTACATTTCTCATCACTTTTTGTCGCCATGACAATGCTCACTGGGATATTTAGAGAGGGAGAGTCCACCTAACTGGAACACAGACAGTAATAAGACGAGACAGAGATGCTAATCCAAAAGGGAGTCCTACGAAGTGATCTGTTCAGCAGTAAACTCCAAGCAGGAACATCGCATAGCATACATTTAATACATCAAGAATATCCAAGTGGGCAAAATTAGAATCTATCTATCTATCTATCTATCTATCTATCTATCTATCTATCTATCTATCTATCTATCTATCTATCTATCTATCTTTCTGTGTTAAATGACCATCTATTTACACTATATGGCCAAAAGCATGTGGACAACCCTCAAAATGATTAAGCTCAGGTGTTTCCAATGAAAGGTACAGTAATTATACAAAATTGTAGCAAATTGTGCTCTTCCAACCCTGTGGCAACCATTTGGGTAAAGCCTGTTTCTGTTCCACAATGATTATCTCTCTGTGCACAAAGCCAGTTACATAGAGACATACAGTAGTTTGATGAGTTTGGTGTAGAGGAAATAGAGTGATCTGCACACAGTCCTAACCTCAACCCCACCGAACACCTTTGGTTTGCCATTTGTGAGTCAGGTCTTTTCAGCTAACATCAGTATCTAACCTTACAAATTGTCAGAATTGGCACAAATTTCCATAGAGACACTGCAAAATCTTGTGCAAAGTCTTCTCAGAGAAGTTGAAGTGGCTGTTATAGCTGCAAATGGGGCCCAATTCCATATTAATACTCATGGTTTTGGAATAGGACGTGATGTTCAGGTGTCCACAAACTTTTGGCCTTTGATGTATATACTAGAGTGTTAACACATAGTTACCTGCCAGGAGGTAAAACTGTGCATATTTGCACAACTGCCATGAGAGAACGGACCTTCTGCTTTGCGGCAGTGTTGGAGATCCTGCAAAGCTTTAGCCACAGCATGAACTGCAGTGTAGATGTTGTAGGCCACCCGTAAATTGGAGACATCATTGTAGCTGTTCTTGATGCTCCCTAAACTCTCTTCTCCAGTGCAAACGTTTCCTTGGCTTGGCAAATTCTCACCATTTGGAAACTTGCAGCTGAATGCTTCCTCCCAAAATGACTTCACCAAATTTCCTCCCAGGGTCATGTTAGGATGGATCTTGTAGAGATATTCACGAAACCCTGGAATTCCCTCGCTGTAAAAAGCTAAGCCAACTGTTCCGGCAAGGAGATGAGAGAAGGCTCCTATGTACTGCAAAGTAGTTGTGGACCACCCTTCGCTGGCAACAAATGTTTTTCCAGTGATGTTTTGCTTTGTCATCTCACCAAGAATAGGCAGCAAATCAAGACCAGCCGAGAAGACAACGATAATTCTTGCTGTTGATTCCTTTATCACTTTTACTATTCGTGGAGCATTGCGGTCCTGCTTGCTGGTCAAAATATTCTCGGTGAAGGCCACACAGGCTCCAGCCTTGGTTAACTCCTGTTTGACTAGCTGGATTCCTTGTTGTCCGTAGTCATTGTCTACAGCCAGAAGACCAATCCACAGCCAATGAAAGTGCAGAGCTAGCTCGGCCAGGCCTTTGGATTGAAATGCATCGCTTGGCACGGTTCGAAAGAAGGAAGGGAATTTTATACGATTACTCAAGAGGGAACTTGTGGCATAATGGCTGATCTGTAGAAGAAAAGTAAAAAGTGTCTAGAGACTTGTACTCCATCTTCATGTGCTTCAGTTTCCCTAATATATTGAATAAACAATGGAGACAGCAAGCATGCCATATATACAAGATGATGTAATTTTACGTTGGCCACACAAGTGTACTTATTTTAATAACACATAATCCAGAGGGGCTCTTAATTTAAAAGTAAAGGGAATCCTGACTGCTGGAAGCAAGGCGTTGTGAAGGGTGGTCCTGCTTAGTACATATCTAATATATCTAGACACAAGAAAAATGTATTACATTTCAGCACAACAGCCCCTCGCGCCTCAGCGAGCTTGGAGCGGTGACTACTGTGCAACACCCACAGGGACCATGGGGAACAGACATAGCCCCCATCCAGAAGGAAGGACAGTGTCAGGACCGATGCAGAGATGATTTGAAGATCTACAGCCGAGTGATACACAAATAAGATACATTGTTGTTAATACTTGAATACATTTTAAAGGTTTAACTCCTAAGTTTAGTGTCACTTTCAAAACTATTGACGCCTTTGGATTTGCATGACAACCATGACATATAGGTAACAGGGACGTGCGGTCAGGGGAAGCAGGTGAGGCAGAGCCTCACCTAGTATTATGGAGGAAAAAGCTGTCAGCTTAAAGTCTGAAGCTGACAACCTTTTCTCCATTCAGATCAGCTTGTAACAGGTTACAGAGCAGGGAAATCCTCCCTACTGTGTAACCTGTCACAGACGGAGCGCTGCGTGTTAATTACAGGCAGAGCTGCATCCGGGTTTTGACAGCTAGTTAGGTTGCACAGCAGCGGGCTTCCCCACTGCCTGTGTAACCTAACATAGTGAGACCAGAGTTGTCACAGCCTGTACTCTGTGTTAGAGGCATGAGCTCTGTGGATGGTTTAGACCAATGGCAAAGGGCCATTGGTCCAAGCTGTCCATTAAAAAAAACAAGAAAAAAAAACCCACTGAGGACATCGATCTCGATACCTCACCAGTGACTCATCAATGACAACAAGTGAGGGACATGGAGACTCCTACATTTCTCCTCCCATCTTGACTTCCACCCTCCTCCCTCCCTCCTCCACACATAGCTTGGTTACGGATTGGGGACAGGGGCTTTAGCGGGATGGGGGAGAAGATTTAGTGCAATGGGGGTGGAGCTTTTGTGTGCTGGGGCGTGGCTGAAAAATGCTTCACCCAGCATGGAAGGCACCGTACATCACCGATAGGTAACCAATGCAGCCTCCAGATTCTCTCTGTACAGTTTCCCTTTAAATTACCCTAATATGTTTGATAAGAAAGTTTGTTACCTGAGGGTAGCGATAGAGCCCCAGAATATTGGCAACAGCTATAGAGTGGGTGGAGGAAGCTGAGCCAATAAAAGCGCTGAGAGGAGCATTGTGTAGACATTGGTAGTTGGGGATGGCCACATTGCTTCCAGTTAGCACTTGTAGAGTTGCGGCTGTGTTCACAGGTATCACCCCACAAGTGTCATACCACTGGAGACCCAGGGTTATATTGGGTAGAAGGTTCTCATTTCTGTTTATCTCATCTACAGCAAATAACAGGGCTTGAAGCTGCTGGAAATAGCCAAAGTGAAGCCTTGTGGAGACAAAAGAAGAAACCTTTATTAAGAGATAATACTTGTGTTGGAAGGTATAAGTACATGATGTTGGGGACAGGGCCGGATTCACTCTCTCTGGATGTTTATGTGTAAAGTTGGATATCTTTAGCCCAAATGACCCAGTGAGGAAGTCTTTTAGGAGCAGCCCAAGTCTATATCACACTTAAGCTGGAGGTATACAAATGCAGTCAACCTTGGTAAGGGGCAAGCAGGGGTGACTGGGGTGGAATCTCATTCTTATGCAATAGTTACACTAGCACAAAGTGCCACTTACAATGTACAGGTCGGAGACAGAGGCCTGGAAGTAAATGAAAGGTACTGGTAGACATCGGCAACACGAACTGGCAACATTGCCCCCAATATTACATCTCCCGGTTGTACAATGCCATTAAGCCGCATAACTTCCATTCGACACTGGGAGTCTTCACCGTACAAAGGTGGAAGAAAGGGGGTCAGGAGAAAAGCCCAGAGACCGCAGTGTAACCTGACCATAATTTAGGGACTACCTGTAAACAAAATGAACAAAAGGGTAACATTCCAGAAGAACATAAAACATTATGTATTTATGTAGCTCTGTTTTTACCGGGAGAGGTAATTTTTCTTTTCCTGGCTGCCAACTCTCTTTGCACCTAGGACACTGAGCCTCTGCATTAGTGGAAGCTATGGGACCTTCCTTCCTGGCACATTTCTATGGCAGTCCCACCACTAAATTGGGCCTTGTATAGGCCCCCACACCTATGATAACTTGTCTCCAGGTAGTTACACATACTCATATTCTTCACACGAGAGATGCCCAGTCCTCAAATGTCTTTTCAAAGTTTTTTTTCTGGAGAACATGATCTGAGAAAGTAGAATGCCCAACAGACTCCACACGACTCTTACTGATTCTTAGGTTGACGGTCTCTGGACAGAGTTCAGACTTTCCATGCACGAAGCACACTAATGTAGCTTATCATAAGACTTCTGATTGCAGCATTCAGATCAGTGGAGGTTCTTGTTTATACTCCAGTGTCCCTCAGCTATGGTCTACCAAGTAGAAACAGCTCAGTTGAGGTCTTTCCAGATTAAACAGCTTCTTTCATGCATTCAGCCCCAGAGGGTAAGGTCTAGCCCAGCACCCTAGTCACAGCTGACAGCCTGAAGGCAGAAGCTTAGGAAAAACCATTTTGATCAGCATGTTTGTTGAAGCTTGACCGAGCCAGCTAATGGCTCATCAGGGACTGGCCCCCCAACAAACAATCAGAGTTGAAGTGGAATTCTAGTCACCCATGTGTGTTTCAACTGGATATTTGCTGAAGCCATAGTGTAATGCTCACTGCTTGGCTTCTTTTGTCCTATGTTCTTTAGATGTAAACCACCCATCTCCTGATGCGTGTGCACCCCACAGTACACATTTACAGCACTGCTATGGCCCCGGGAAAGAAAAGTACACAACTGCACCAGCATTATGAGATTTTGCATGAGTTCTGCTATAGAATCTTGGGATCCCGGTCATGTGATCCAACAATGGCTAGGTAGTAAGGCAAATATAATGTGCATGCATTGGACATTTCCTGCACGTACCTTATGGGTAAATATTGCTTTGTGAAAGGAAAATATTAAAATTTTTGGAAGAAGAGGCCAACAATTGCAGCCTCCATTTTCCTTCATGGCATACTTTTAATGGATACAGTAAAGCACATTGCTGTGCTTTATAAATGTGCAATGCTTTTGGTTAGGCCTTACCACTGCTTTGTAAATGGAGCCCAAAGAGAACATGGAAACTCCATGCAAAAGGTGCTTCCAATGCTGCCTCCTTACATGTGATGTGCACTTTACACATCTACCCAACCATCTCTAAGTAGAAGCTCTGGGTATTATAAAAGGTAGCTATAATGGGATGGGGGATACATTTTATTTCTTTTTTTTAATCTGATGTTTTATGTAGACAATCTTTATTTTTGCAAAATAAACATTCAATACAGGAACAAGGTTTATATCAATGGAACTCTCTCAGGCATTCAGTCTCTAATGGAAACCTTGGACAAAGCCAAACAGCAGGAGGGGGGTGAGGAGGGAATCATAGCTCTATAAATCTCAGCTTGAGCTATTGAGCTCGGTAGCCAAAATCCTTCTACACCTGGGTCACATGTGAAAAGGAGCCAAGAGCCCTACTCCAGTGATAATCTTTTGTGAATTGACTCTTATGTCTGTCAATGTCCACCAGCCCAGTGTACACTTTGATGTAATGGAAAGAATCACGTCTCTCAAAGATATTAAAAGAAATCTAGACTTTTGTGATCCAGTCTACGGTCTCATACAATAATTGGGTTGCCAAGCTTCTCATAAGAGCCCAATCATTATTATTTGCAGCAAAGTCTACATTAGCCCTTTTTAAGTGATTGGCAATAAGTCAAAAGAATGGAAATAATTGCAAAAACACCAATAATATGACTGAGCTTTCTGAATAAAAAAGATGAAAGGGAGGAGCTGTCAAGATAGCAATGCAACAGATAACATTACTTCATTGTTCTTAGGAGCAGGCTGTGTGGCCACACTGGACTCATGCTTGTCAGGTGATCCATTAGCTCCATGTGATAGTGTCAGTGATCTGAACACCTCCAGGTGGCGCTGGAGCTGAGCCAGCAGTTCCAGTGCTCCCCTGCAGTGAGACTGGGGCCACAGTATGGTCATCATTATCTGAGTCCTGAGTCCTAAGTCCCGAGTTGTTTTGCATTTTAGTTGGCTATTATTAGTTGCGTGCGGTTACTTGGAATAAACTATATACCCATAAGCATTTTCTGGGGTGGTCACACATTTGGTCCTGCCGCATAGATACCTGTATGAGGTGTCAGGATACCATGCATGGGTGTCCCCACACCGCATACCGGTATCTATGCGGGAGGACCAAATGTGTGACCACACCAGACAATGCTTATGGGTATATAGTTTATTCCACACACTGAAAACAAGTAGCCACACACAACTAATAATAACCAACTAAAATGCAAAACAACATAATCACACACAAAAGGTAACAGGGCAAAGGAACCTGGGGAGCAAGGCAACACAAGGGGAGCCACAGACCAATGGTCAGGGTACAAGGAGGCACCAGGACGCAGGAAACAGGACTCAGGAATCAGGTTGTGCTGTTCTGCTGTACAGTTCTTGTCCCTTTCCCAGCCCGCGACTGGACAGTGAAGGTAGAAGCAGCAAACTGAATACCTCCTCTCTCCATCAGGGCTGGATTTACTCTCTCTGCTGCCCCAAGGCCAGGTCCCTCAATTCGCCCCCCTCCCCGCCAATGGAGAATGGCAGACATGCAGGTTGCATACAAATGATCTCAGGGACATCGTTGAGTGGCGGCTAAAGCCGGGCTAAATGTAGAAAACAACTACCTGCCCGGCGCCCAGAACTGCATGTCCCGGTCGTTAGGAGATAGGAATTCCACACCCCTGCTGCCCCTCTACACCCTGCTGCCCCGAGGCCGGGCCTTGGTTGGCCTTGTGGGAAATCCAGCCCTGCTCTCCATCACTCTGCTCTCTCCTTAAATCGGCATGCTCTTTGCAATACAGCACAGCGGTTTGGCTCATTATGCTGCTTCTCCCTCCCCAGTCTAAGCTCTGCTGACAAGAGGCTGATATCAAGTCAAATTAAAGCTTTTGAATGATGTATTAATGTCAGGTAGGCAACCTCAGCGCCCCAGCTGCTGCAGAATTATAAATCTCATAAGACATTGAAAGACTCTGACAAGCCACAGACATGACTCCGGGAGGTAGAGACATGCTGGGATTTGTAGTTTGTAGCTGAGGATGCCTACCCATGTATTAATAAGTACAGAGCTGCATTAATTTGTGTCTCTTTGGAGTTCAGCTTTAACCCCTCTTACTGTATACTCCCCTGGCCCGGCTCTGCACTATATAAATGAGGAAATACATAAGTACTATGCTCTGTATGGAAGGGGGGCTCCCTGGATCTAATGAAAATGCAACATAGAAAATGTGTCAACATCCTACACTTACCATGTAACAATATTTCCCGTTTGTCTTCCGTGCCGATTCCCAGTATATATAGAGAATCACATTAGAATTTCCAGGGGACTATTAACTATGTATCAGCTGTGTCTGCACCCAGCAACACCTCGTATATGGCCAGCTGAGCAACAGTGCCAATGCAAGGGTTAAAATGCAGGTCTCTGCAGGCTTTTCCCACGGGGGAGCCATTATCTATTTTGAGTGTGAATTTGACATCTGCACCCGATACAGATGTAGCCGAACGTCACTCAATAGGTAGAAATCGTCTGTAATCCCCCCGGACTTGCTGCCTCGATAATTCATCGGCTTCTTCACATTTATTTATTGCAGTTAGAAGCATTAGTAAAAAACAAAAAAGTTATTAGATATTATTAAAATAGACTTTTTATTGTTACATAATTCATATTTTTTAATTAAATAAAAAAAATGTAAAAATGTATTTAAAAAGAAAGAAAAAACTATAGACCTGTAACAGCACAAAATACATTTTGTTTTATTTAATTTCCGATCTATTTGGATTTTTATTTCTGGACAGCATCGCCGCCATGTCGTCATGCCTTTGGGCATTACTCTTTGTAATTGGTGCTGGATTTACATTACTTGAAATGATTGGATTGATGTTGGATTTACATCGGGGGCATTGCTTATTTTTTATTTGTTTACTTTGGATCCCGGCACAATTGTCGGGATCCACTTCAGCTGCGGCGTCTCAGTATACCACGAGCTACAGCACGTGGTATACTGAGCCTAGGGTGATGGGAGGACGCTAGTTTGTGTCCTCCCGTTACCCTAAGGAGAACTATGGGGAAAAAAGCCCTAACTCCATAGTTCTCCTTTAATACATTTTTTTGATGGTGTCGGCATTTTTTTTATTTTTTAGCTGGCCTTCAGTCCTATGTCAACAAGTAAGAGGTACATATACGAAAAATATATGTACCTCTTACTTGTTGACATAGGGCTGAAGACCAGGTATCTTGGAATCCCCTAATTTTAAAGAATGCTGCCAGATTCTGATAAGTTTTTTCCCCCCACAGACCAACACATCTGCCTTGACAGGGGGGAAGTTTTGCATCCCCCTGTAAGGTACCCTCCCAATGTTGAGCAATGTGGACTGGTATGGTTCAGAAGGGGAGGGCCGCATGCTTGCCTCCCCCTCCTTTCCTGGCCACCGAGTTTTCATGCCTGCATAAGGGTCAGGTATGAATTTTGAAGGTGACCTAAACCATTTTATATAAGGGACAGTACTCATTGTTTACAAGAATGTGTATTGTCCCCTTGTAAAAAAAAAAAAAGCATCCCATTAAGAAAGATAGGCCTGGAGCTATGGAATTAAAGGGAAAAAGCGCTAGGCCTACATGACAAGAGTGGGAAGGGGAACTAGGGTAGGAACGAGTTAAGGAAAAGTTAGAAAGGGGGTCAAAGGAGGGTCACGTATCGGATTGGAGTATGGTGGATTAGTACGGAGGGAAATCAGGAAGGAGGTGTCTGGGATTTCAGTTGGTGACCGGCAGAAGAGAGAGGTACTTCCCACCTGCCCACCCTTGGTATGGTCTCAGTGTTGTGGTCTGGTTTGTCACAGCTGTGGCTTGGTGGTTTAGGATCCTTGAAGGCATTGGTCTGTGGTTGGTTACCTTGATGGGGGGACCCATTTGTGGTGTGGTTATCCTTCTGTGGTGGCAAGGTCAAACGGTATGACCGGGTAATAGGGACCAATGTGGGTCAGCGGGCAATTGAATTACATCCCAGAGACGGTGTAGGGAGGCTGGGGGCATTCGGGTATAAAAATGTGCCCGCAGATACTGGTCTGTGTATATATATAGCTATACAGCGTTATAGTACCTTTAAGGACCTTGAAACCAAACAATGTTGTATACAGTTGGTTATTGGTTGTTATTGTTATACCGCGAGCTGTAGCTCGCGGTATACTGAGCTTAGGGTAACGGGAGGACGCTAGTTTGTGTCCTCCCGTTACCCCAAGGAGAACTATGGGGAAAAACACTGACCCCATAGTTCTCCTTTAAGGTTGGTATGGGTTTACTTAAAGGAGACTTAAAGTGGACCTCTGAGCTACCCTAGTCAAGAAAAAATCACCAGCCGCAGGTTCAGTCGGGGTGGGCAAACTTGCCAAGTCTTGCCACTGTGTTTGGCTGGTCACCAAAACTGTGAACAGGATGGGTTTGGGTCAAACTCACGCTCAATCCGAGCCCAAAGCTCATCCCTAGTAGTCATTATTCACATTCAGCTGGACTCATTTTGTAATGTTTAACATTACACAGCAGGTGCAGTTGAATGTGACTTACTGCTAATAGCGATACCATACAACAAAAACATTTTCAAAAAACAACAAATGAAGCAACAAATTGAAGCAAATTGTTTCAAGCAACAATGAAACGAGAAAAGGTTGTAGAGAGAAATTGTAGAAATGATATTCCCTTTATTAGGCAGTAAACAAAATCCAAATCAGTAACCCCAAAATGATTATTATTATGTATGTAATATTGCACATTACAATTATTATATTAAGCTAACAAGCAGAGTTTTAGACTACAGTACACATTCTCCAGACTCTCAATTGATTTTTATGCAATTCGTTTTTTTAATGCATTTTTATTTTCTCTACCAGAATTCTGGCACACAGGAATTTCCCCATCAAAATTAATTAAACAAACACCTGCCTCTGTAGAATCACTTCATTGGAAATGTTCCCTGCTCCGATCCGCCAGCGCTGACTGGCAAAACGGATGGGGGAGGGGGCGGGTTCAGCTGGCTCTGCCTCTAGATAGGCAGAGCCAGCTGTCAGTCACGCAGCTAGGCGGATCCCAGCACAATTGTCAGGATCCGCTTCAGCTGCGGCATCTTAGTATACCGCGAGAAGCAGCTTGCGGTATACTGCGGCGTCTCAGTATACCGCGAGCTACAGCTCGCGGTATACTGAGCCTAGGGTGATGGGAGGACGCTAGTTTGTGTCCTCCCGTTACCCTAAGGAGAACTATGGGGAAAAGCCTTAACCCCATAGTTCTCCTTTAATGACCAATCTCAATGGGGAGTTCTACTCCTGAGAACTAAAGAGTCTCTCAGATGTAGGAACCTAAACAACACAAAATGAGAAAGTAAAAAGGTATATAGCACTATAGGATAAAGTATTGTACAGTGAACCCTTTTTTTGTTTTTACAACATTATATAAAAAAAAGAATATGGTGCCAACAGTTTGTTCAGCGCTTTACAACATATGGGGGGACAAGACAATCCCAATACAATACCATACAAAAGGATTAGATGGACCCTGCTCGTGAGAGCTTACAATCTACAAGGAGGGACAAGTGATACAGAAGGTGATAACTGTGAGGGATGAGCTGATTGAAGAAGTCTTTAAGAGGAGGTAGGATAGGCGTCCCTGAAGAGATGAGTTTTCAGGGATCTCCTAAAGGGAGATAGAGTAGGAGATAGCTGGAGAGATTGTAGTAGGGAGTTCCAGAGGATGGGAGACACTCTGGAGAGGTCCTGTAGAAAAGCATGGGAGGAGGTGATGAGGGAGCTAGAGAGGAGGAGGTCCTGGGAGGAGCACAGAGGATGGTTTGGATGATGAGGTGGGAGCTGAGGTGGGAGATGTAACCAGGGGCTGAGTTGTGGATGGCTTTGTATGTTATTGTTAGTATTTTGAAGTTAATGTGTTGTGCTTTTGGAAGTCAGTGGAGGGACTGGTAGAGAGGGTTGGCTGCCACTGAGCGGTGGGTGTGGTGGATGAGGCTGCCAGCAGCATTTATGATAGACTGAACGTGGGATAGCCTGTGTAGAGGTCGGCCAACAAGAAGTGAGTTACAGAAGTCAAGGCCAAAGATGACAAGAGAGTGAGCTTTCTGGTGTCATTCGTTAAAACAAATCTTGGAAATGTTACTTAGATTGAGACACCAAGATTTAGTCAATGATTGGACATGGGGTCTGAAGGAGAGGTCAGAGTCCAGAACTAACTAGCCCGCTAGCATGTGTGGGAGGACTGATAATTGTGTTGTTGATCTCAATGGAGAAGTCAGGGGAGGGGACACGGGGGGAGGACATCATCATCATCATCATCACATCTCCCTTAGGCATTTTCTTTTTGGTGACCCCACTGGAGAGATTATCACTCACTTCCTGTGGTTGCTAGACAAGGAATTGGCAGAGCGGGTAATTGTCACCAAAACAAGAAGGCACAACATATCATACACTATTATCAGAAGTTCTAACAGGTCACCATTCACTCATAGGGTTTATGTATTTTGCAAGAGGGTGGTGGGTTAGCCCCATCTCTCTTCATCAGTGTTTCCCTGGAGTTCATATGTGGTCTAAACAATATGATGAAACATTTAGGAAAGAACATACAGAGGACTATAGCCCAACTGGAAGCCAAAATGGCAAAGATCTCCATGGCCACTGTGTATTTGCCATGAGCACTGAGGGATGCTGGGATATAAGATATCCAGACACTCAGGAAGGCCAGCATGCTGAATGTGATAAACTGGGCTTCGTTGAAACTGTCGGGAAGTTTCCTAGCCAAGAAGGCAACAATGAAGCTTATAGTGGCTAGGAGAAAGAGGTAACCCAACATGATCCAGAAAGCAAAAGTAGAGCCTTCATTGCACTCAGCAATAATGAGTTCTGGGTAAATGTGAGTGCTGTACTGTGGGTGCGGAGGAGCTAGAGACAGCCACAGAATGCACAAGATTACCTGTAGTAAGAAACAAAGTGTTGTAATTGCGTAAGCCACTCGAATATTGGTCCATTTCTTCAGCCTGCTCAATGGTTTGACAGCCATGAATGCAAACAACACCATGATTGTCTTAGCCAAGATACACGATATGCAAAGGACAAAAGTCAAGCCAAATGTAGGCTGGCGTAGCAGACAGCTCTCCCTGTTGGGGGACCCAATGAAAATCAAGGCACTGAGAAAGCACAGTGATAGAGATCCGAGAAGCAGGCAACTTAGAGAATAATTGCTGGCTTTCACTATGGCGCTGTGTTTATTCTTTGCTAAAATTTTGAGAATCACGGTTGGAACCAAAGAGGACCCGGTGCTGATGATCGCCAAAGTAAGTCCAAGGTGATCTTCATAGGAGAGGTAATCTATATTCTTTTGAAGACATTTCGTTTTCTGATGGTCTGGCCACTTATCCCAAGGACACTTGTAGCACTCAAAGGAATCTGAAACATGAACCAAAAGAAACCTTTTGTATTGAATTGTATTGCAACTGTACTATCACCCTGTTGGCTCTATATAAATTGCTATTTAATAATACAATAATTGATTATTTACATAATGTCACGACCTACTGAAGTGGAAGTGTGATACTGTCACATACACAACTATCTGGACCATGGATAACGAGTATTCAAAGATCCTTAAACAAGTGTTGAACATTTGAGTAAATAGCATTCTGGAGATTTCCAGGAAGTGTCAGCTCGATCCCTCCACTGGCTTCCAATAGCACAACACATAAGATTCAAAATGCTAACAATAACATACAAAGCCATCCACAACTCAGCCCCTGGTTACATCTCCAACCTCATCTCAAAGTATCACCCAAACCATCCTCTTTGCCCTTCCCAAGACCTCCTGCTCTCTTCCTCCCTCATCACATCCTCCCATGCTCACTTTCAAGACTTCTCCAGGGTCTCTAACATCCTCAGAAACTCCCTACCACAACCTATCCAACTCTATCTACCTTTGGGCGATCCCTGTAAATTCACCTCCTCAGGGAAGCCTATCCCACCTCCTCCTAAACACTGTACTACACTGTAACAGTTTTCAGTTATGGGGAAAAAAAACTTCCCTAGCTGTCCACTTCAGGTGTGGCTGAACATACCTGAAGCATAGATTAGTATCCTACAAGTGGAATCTAGTGTAGATAATACAAAGTAATCTTTACAATTAGGTTGCTACTTCTGTCTGTGGGCTGAGAGAGGTTTAGGCATGCTCTGGCATTTTGGATTCACCACTACCTCCCTCCTTCAAGTTATTTTATTAATAAACAGTGTACAGGATGCCACGAATGGGTCCTGGAGGGAACCTATATTTACCCACTGTTTAGGCAATGGTCCCTTTAAAGGGATGTTAAAACAGGTTTGAAATGGAAAGGGTTAACCCACTGGC
Source organism: Nanorana parkeri (assembly GCF_000935625.1). Lineage (NCBI taxonomy): Eukaryota > Metazoa > Chordata > Amphibia > Anura > Dicroglossidae > Nanorana > Nanorana parkeri. Next base: position 673,147 of record NW_017306759.1, on the reverse strand, counting down.
TAGCAGTGGTTTTAAAGAACATAGGCAGTCAGCCTGCAGTGGTCTGTGAGGTGTGCTGGAAGCTGGACACATGGCTGTGCTAAGCTATGGACTGCTGATTGCTCAGACACTGCTGCTGGGCACCTGGGCCTGTGTTGCAAACTCCTGGAGCCGGCTGGGACTATAACCCTGGTGTTTGACAGACTTACTGAGACAGTGAGCCACTGAGTATTTGTACTGAACAGAAGTGTTATTTGTTTTGCTGAAGACAAGCTGTTTTATTTGACCAGTTTTTAAAAATAAAGACTGCTTATTAAGTTACGGCTGGCTATTGATCTCAACCGCCCTAAAGATTACAACAGTTAAAAGTATTGATAGTGATTGGCACTCCAGTTATTTGCACTCACCATATGCGCAAGACTTAAGGTGCCCATACACCTGCCGATTATCGTACGATAGATAATCGGCAGGTGTATGGGCAGTGTGCAACCGCATCTACTGTACGGTCGCACGACTTTCGTCTTCCTAGCACGCTGGAAAACCCGCCGAAAATCGTACGATTTTTGGCGGGTTGGCGGCCTGGTCAGAAGACGAAAGCCGCCCGGGCCGGGCCGGGCACTGCCCGCTCAGCATTGCAATCATCGGCATGCCCTCCCCTCAGCGGGGAGTGCTTGCGGTGATCGCAAGTACGATCTGCCTGTCCAAGATGGGCAGGTCATACGAAATTTTAATTACCTTACAACCATCGCACAACGAAAGTCGCGCGATGGTTGTTAGGTGTATGGTCAGCTTAAGATCTACATGCTAACATCAGATATGTGGATTTAGATTGATGTAATGATCAACCGTGAGTCTACTTCAGTTTATGGTTGTAACTTAACAATGTATCTCAGGTCTCTGCAGCGCACACCTGCCATAATCATGAAGGTTTAAGTAAACTGCTTGACATTCAATCTATGCACAATTTGTATGATCATACCCAGATTTAATTCTGTCCAATTTTTGGACTTACTCTTTCTCACTTCACTCCAGGAGACCCATAGCGCTCACTATTCTAAAACTATTCTAAGACATTGCATCTAAAATAAGTTTAAGTATAATGATCACAAATATCAAATTCCTAATAAAAATAACAGATAATAACAGTACAAAACCCACTGAAGTGGTTTTTGTACTGTTATGGTCTGGACACTTTTAAAGCCCCACTTTTCTTTATCTTTCTTGTATACATTTCAAATTGGGGGTGTGGTGCCTATCCCTAATGGTTCAATTAAATTTTTAATGCGTTAAACTTCTAAAACCTGACACTACGCCTTGAAATCAAGGATGTTCTGCCAACAAAGGGAACTGTGTAATATTATGCTTAGAAATGCCCAATACATTAAAATACTCATGTTGCGAAATTTAGTAGCTGCTCATAAATAAAATAAAATGGTCACACCTGATTCTCTCCATCCGCCCAGAGGATAGCACTTTTGTTAATAGTGAACATTGCACTTGGAGTTGCTGCAGTGTCATAACTTCCGACCTTGAGCCATTGTATGCTGCCCTCTGAGTTCACCTGCAAGTTCACAATGTCGTAGAATGCGGTTGGGTTTCCATTCTCATCAAAGTAAAGCTCTCGGCCATTGCTCAGTGTGATTCTAGCCTTTTTCATGTAGTATAAGAGCTGTAAAGTAATAACACTTTACAATGTACTTTATGTAATGTTTTCCTGAATGAAATAAAAAAAATGTTATGAGCTTGAGCTAAAAATTTTATTTTTATATTGTAGATAAACCAAGTAGGAAAAAAACCCTCTTCTGAGTGGTAAATGCTTTTTATGTCCCTATTGAGTATTTCCCATTGCTTCCAGTTCTGACGCCCATCACCAGGACAGAAGGTGAGAAGCATTTTCCCAAAGGGAACACAAGAACTAGTCAACACCTGGCTGTGGTTCCTATCCTTCCCAGCTCTGCTTAGAGAATGCCTTAATCGATGCCTGTGTCCCACCTGGAGAAATGTCCTCCCACTTACTGTTCTTTCATGTATACAGGACAGAAAACAAGGAGATTGCTGGGCAACAATAATGATGACAACAAAAAAACTGTACAAGACTGCTTATATTTTGTCACGTTGTCTATCATTAACAACACAAACAAACATAGTATTAGCATAAATTAGCATTATTATGTTAGCATAATTAGTTAGCATAAATGGGTGAATAAATGCTTTATGTATTGGATTGTTAACTAGGTGTAAATTATATAAAATCCACTTTACCACTAGTTTGGTCTCTGCACTTTATACCTGAGGCATTTTTTTCTTTGGGGGACAGAATAATGCCCAAAACATTCGCCACCACCACCCATATATATGTACATAAAAATAAAATTTTGGACTGTAATATTACCTGCCATGGCTTCCTGTTCCTAATACCTGCACAACCGGCATTAAGAAATGGTCCTGCGCCTGGTCTACAGCCTTCAAGATCGCTTAATGCTTGAGCTATGATATACACTGCTGTGTAGACATTGTATGGAATTCTCAAATTGGATACATCATGGTAGCCATTCTGGGTTCCATCCAGAGACTCTCTTCCTGTGCACACTTTACCCATCACGCTTGAGGAGTTTCCATACGTTTTTGTAGCTCCGAATTCACAACTGAAAGTTTCTTCCCAACGCATCTTCAACCAATTGCTTCCCATACCATTGAAAAGGTGAAACTTGCTTAAAAAATCTTCAAATCCTGGAATCACTCCACTGTACAGGGCCAATCCAACCGTGCCAGAGAAAATTTTATAAACCTCTGCTGTGGCATAAAATGGGGATGTTGACCAACCTTCACTGGCAACGAATGTTTTCCCATCAATCTTCTGCTTCAACATTTCTTGCACAACTGGAATCAAGTCAGGTATTGTGGAGAAGATAATGACAACTCTGGCTGAAGACTGACGAATGACCTTAACTATGTGGCGAGCGTTGCGGTCAGCTTGACTTGAAAGAATGCTTTCGGTGAAGGCGATGCAAGCTCCAGCCTTGATAATCTCCTGCTTGATCACTTGAATACCCTGCTGACCATAGTCATTGTCCACAGCCACCAGGCCTACCCAGGTCCAACCAAAATATAACACAAGCTTAGCCAGCCCTTGAGACTGAAACAAATCGCTGGGAACCGTTCTAAAGAATGATGGAAACTTTTTGTGGTCACTTAATAGGCGACTTGTTGCAAAATGGCTGATCTAAATGAAAGACAGACCAGTTGTTGTTTATTTACCAGACCCACACACTTAGCAGGTGGAAGGTATTAGCATCATGGTCAACTGTTTATCACATTAGCTATGCAAGTCTGGACGCTAAGGGAAATCTCCCTAATTAGACATAGATGGCCAAAAATAAACAAACCTAACAGTGGCTTTAATCTTTCTTTACTGTATCAAAAATCAGAAAGAAGCTTTCACTTTAGATGCACTTGAAGTATTCCAGAGGCAGTTGCTATTTAATGCTTTACTAAACTGTTACTATTAATTTATGTTTTGCCTTACCTGAGGGTACCGGAAGAGTCCCAGAACATGAGCCAGGAGAATAGAGTTGGAGGAGACGGCTGCTCCAATAATAGCACTATCGAGAATATTTTTAAGGCATCTATAGTTGGCGATGGCTGTGTTTGATCCCGTCATTAGCTGCAAAGCACCCTCCAAGTCATTCTGAAGAACATTACATGAGTCATAGACCTGGAAGCCCAAAGTTGTGTTTGGTAGAATATTGTAGTTATTGTTGATCTCTTCCACTGCAAATATCAATGCCTGGATCTGTTGATAGCTGTCAACATCAAATCTGCAGAACCAACAAATACAAAAAGAGGGGGGGAGCTTAAAAGGAATGTATACTTTTCAATTTTTTAAGCATATTTCCTATTATTATTATTAATAATAACAATAATATTATTCTTATTGCTGTTATTATTATTGTGCTTCAATAATAAGAAATGTATTTAAAATCAAGAGATATAAATAATTAATATAATATATACCACTTGTAGCAACATGTTTCCTGGTGCACACATACAAAAATAAAAATAAAAAAAATACATGCAGCTGAATGGCTCAGAGGAGGGACACTAGTAGAGACAGAAAATTCTTAATTCGATTTACCCAACATACATGCAGGTGCTTTTTAATCTCTGAATAGAAAGCCCAGCATGTTTTATAATTGTTATATTGTTGTTACTGAGTTCTTTAGGCCATCTGTGCTGCTAAAGGTAACAGCCAACAGGATCGGTGTTAGAGTCATGCAGTTTCTGCAAAGTATCAGCATACTGCCAGGCCCAGTACCAAATTGAGAGGCAGAAGCATAGTCATATAGGCAAGAGGCAGGTGGCAGTCAGAATTATGGTCAGACAGCCTAGGGGTCAGGGCAGTTGGGAGACAAAATGGTTGCATTAGTTTTCTTTTTTTATCAGTCTTCCGTTCCTATGTATATTCCCTGTCCTAGGATAACAACATTCAGGCACTGCAATGTACCTTTGGAGGAGTGGCATTGTCACCCTAGGCTGTTCACTCCCAAGGTGAATGTACAGAAGCCTACCTTCATAGACTAGGCCTGTCATACTAGGTGTCACTGGGATGAAACATTAGCGCAATTCTCCCCAATAGAGAGGTAGGCACCAACCTAAAGGAGGTTCTAACCTTTCAGCAGCTTAGCAGAAAGAAAAAATCTTTTTAGTTCTTTTGATCATGTTAGTGTCGTCATTGGAGAGATTTCTCTCAGCTCCCGATCCAGTGATAGGCAACTGAAAATCTTCCCAATGAGGGCACAGGCATCATTATAAACCTCACAGAGTTTCCAGCTCTTCTCAGCCCTGTGCCAAATTAAAAAAAGGATTTGAGTGGCGCTGAGCCAAAACCAAATTCGCTGAACGCTAGAATATCAATTTTAGATCTCTCAAGGACGTCATCATGCCCACTTACGTTGCACAGGGAATCTTTGGAGGTCTCGTGGTGAAGGAAACATTTTCATAAACTCTGTCCAAATGGAGTGGGACAATGAATCCAAACATGACATCTCCAGGTTGTGCCATTCCTTCCATGTCTGATGAAGTAGACAACACACATCTCTTATCTGTAGAAGATGTGACTGTAATGAGGTTCAGCAAAACTAGGGACCAGATTGTTGTGGATACATTTACCATTTTCTTCCAATATAGGAAAACGCAACATATCACAATAGCCATTTCCCCAAAATGCATTGGCAACCAGCAATGTTGTCTTCTGTTGTGTTTTCTTCATGCACAGCGTAAGGTCGAGCTGCAGATGGTAAGCCTGGTTTTAGACAATTTTCATTCAGCAGAGATTGTAACGTTTCCCACTAAGTATATAAGATGTTTAATGTTATATTGTAAACATATCCAGTAGATTGCACACCTTAAAACATATACCATGTCTCTTGCAACAATCCAGCACCTCAGGTATATCCAGCACACTTTCACATCACAACACAGCAGCTTTAATTCCACCACTGTAAGATGCTGAGAGTAAGAGCCCAAGATGGGAATAAAGTAGTTCCAGAGTGCATGTGTCACAGATCAGCTGCAGATCTGATCTGTGCTTCTCTGCGTTGCATTTGTTTTACCTCTTTGCTGCTGTGGATCTGCTGGCACCTGTGGTTCCACTAGCATGTGCTATCCTCTTGCTGCACTGTTAGCAGCTATGGATGTCGCCCACTTCACCTGACTGTTAATATACCCTTCCTCCCTGCTTATCCTGTCTTGCCTCCTATCTGTCTCCCTATTTAAATCCGTCTCAGAACAGCTTCTGGTTGCTTGAGCAACACTTGTTCCTGAGCCCCTTCCGTGCATTCTTTCCTAATCTGATTTCCCGTGGACTGATCTCTTGTGTACCAACTTTATATATATATATATTGTAGCAGTGCATGGCAATGCCACAGTGTCATTTACTGGGAAAGAGCTAACTTTGAAGTTCTTCCCAGGTTTTCTGGATTTGGCTTAGGTTCCTGGAACTGGGAGCATTGGGAGGGATGAAATCTCCATTCCTGGGTCCAGACTTTAGTGGTGATCAGCCCCTGTGCACAGCCCTTATGAAACAGATGCTGGTTAATGTTCAGTGTTCCACTCGGGAGACAGAGGAGGTCTCTGTGCAGGAGTCTGGAGGGCCCCACCCTGGAACCAGCCTGTGTGGCAATACACCTGTGTGGTGAGGACCAGCCGGTGTGACTGTGAGGGAAACGGTTGTGACTAGTCTGAGAAACAAACAGACAAAGATAGAGGACCAGTGGGTTCAAACGGCCAGATGCTGAAGGTAAAATCCAAGAAGCCTAATTGGTGTTTTCGCTGCCAGGACTGTGTGTACTCTGTTTGAAAACCCCTGCGAGGAAAAAACCTGTGTGGACTTTTGAGTGTTTGAATCAATAAAAGTGGACAAAGAAGCCCTAAAAAGAAGACTTGAGTGAGTGAAGGTGTCCTTAATGTACTACTGTTTAGAGCAAATTCTATCTATCTATCTATCTATCTATCTATCTATCTATCTATCTATCTATCTATCTATCTATCTATCTATCTATCTATCTATATATCTATCTATTATCTATCTGTCTGTCTGTCTCTCTCTCTATATATCTCTCTCATTCTCTCTCTGTCTCTGTCTCTATCTGTCTACCTGTCTTACCTGTCTTACCTGTCTACCTGTCTTACCTGTCTTACCTGTCTTTTCCTCTAATTGTCTCTATTGTTGTTTATTCCTCAGAGAGACTATTGTTGAGACGATGGAGACGATGGAGATGTCAGACGACACAAAAAGGAGGTATTTTTTTTGTAATTTAGATCCTCAGAATTTCTATAACTTCCAGCTCAGCCGGCCATACACCAGTAAAAATTAGTGGAAGAAATTAATTTTCATTTGGTCAATTTTCTAAAAGTAAATGGGGGTCAAGTTGACGATTGTTCTCCTTCGCTATCTAATCTATCGTCTATCTATCTATCTATCTATCTATCTATCTATCTATCTATCTATCTATCTATCTATCTATCTAGCTAGCTATATTATATGTAAGCATAACATTAATCACAGTCTATATAACTAAAAAAAGTTGCAAAAAAGTCCTACATTATATGTTTGAAGTGTATACACTTACATACCAGGATAGTCACTTCTATGAAGGTTACATCAGTTGGATTGTCATGGACTGATTGCAATACAATTCCTCAAGACACTGAGAACACACAGAGGGAGCACACAACAATTCAACACAAGAGAAGTCGGTCTGAACGTCGGCAGTGTATCACATAGCAATGATATGGATATGTGTCGCATTGTCATACTTCCTCTCTTCTGTTCTAGGCACAATGGAGCAGAATGAGTTGTTTTTAATGTCCCACTTATCTTATATAAGAGGACGGAAGACGGCTTAAGGGAATCAACAAGACACGGGGATTGCCTGGAGGATTCATGAGGACAAATGTATTTAATGAAATGTGCAGAGTTTCCCCATGTGTGCAGTCTTGTACATAAATATATATGTGAGCGGTTTTGGAGGTGTTATAGAATATTACAAATTAGCAACATTATAATTTCCATCCTTTTATATACATTTGTTGTTTATAAAATTGAAAACATTGGGCACACAATTACAAAAGAATGAAGTTACAAATAAACAGGACAAGGGGCGTAACTAGAAATCACAGGGCCCCATAGCAAAATTTTGTATGGGGCCCCGTGATTTCTAGTTACACCCACCTGATACCCCCCTGCAGCCCACCTGAGAATGACCCTGCAGAGCCCACCATAGACTCTCTCTAAATATGGTCAATATTCACTCTCGCTGCTGCCCCAATGTTAGGTTCCTCAATGCACCCTCCTACCCGCCAAACCGCCCCCACCCCCCATGGAGAATGGCAGACCTGCAGGCTGCATACAAGTGATCTCGGCGACATCACCAAGATCACTTGTACAAAAAAAGTGGCGGCTTCCCCACTGTACATTTAGCTCTGCTTGCCCGAAGCCGGGCTAAATGTAGAAAATAACTACCCACCCAGTGCCCGGAACTGCATGTCCCGGGCATCGTGAGATAGGAATTCCACACCCCTGCTGCCCCTCTACTCCCTGCTGCCCCGAGGCCTGGCCTTGGTTGGCCTTGTGGGAAATCCGGCTCGGTGAGTGGGTATTGCAGAGGGGTCAGGAGTGTGAACTCAGGAGCTGGGAGTGCATAATGCATGTGGAGGGGTCAGTTGTAATTAATGCACAGGACAGTCTACACAATACAACCATGGGTAAAAAAAAGAGGATTTAAGAGTAGACATGTGCAATTTGTTTCGTACCTAATTAAAAATCTGACAAATTTTTGGACATTCGGATGCATCCGAATTTCTGAATGAAAACATTTCAAATCCAAGCGCATTGGAATTTTCGATAATGAAGATTTCTGATGCATCTAAACTTTTTCCCAAATGTCATTCTCAATGAATTTTTCTTCCTAAAAAAGAACAGTGTGGGTTTCCCTCCCCAATTCATAACAGACCCTTTAGGTCTGGTGAGAATCTTAAGGGGGAACCCCAATGCCAAAAAAATTTAAAAAATAGGGTCCCCCTTAAAATTCAAACCAGACCCTTAATAGTAAAAAAAAAATTCACTTTACAGTACTTTATCCTATAGCGCTATATAGCTTTTTATTATTATTATAATTATTATTATTCAGGATTTATATAGCGCCTACAGTTTGCAGAGCGCTTTTATAACTTTTTACTTCCTTATTTTTGGTTGTTCAAGTAATTGCAGTAAGTGCTGCAAAAGGGGCCCAAACCAAGTACTGAGTACATATGCATGCTTGTACTTTTCAGAGGTCCGATATTGTTCTATGTACAATCCTTGTTTTATTGATTGCATGTAATAATCTACTTTTTTGGGGTTGTGGATTTGGGGTTCTTGGGGTTTTCATGAGCTGTAAGCCATAATCATCACAATGATGACAAATCACGGCTTGAACTATCTTGCTTTGCATGTAATGAGTCTATCTCATATATTAGTTTCACCTTTTAAGTTGCATTAGTGAAATAAATGAACTTTGCACGATATTCTAATTATTCGAGTTTCACCTGTATATATATATGGCTCACATGTTGACCTAATGAAATTTTTTTGTAATACATAATACACAAGCTGGTGCTGTAACGGGCTTACCTGACCTCCGGTTCCGGCGCGGCTCGGAGCTCTGTCGAAGCCTTCGTGACATCAGACGTGACGTCACGAAACTTGCCTGGCGTTCGTGCTGGCGTTATGATGTCAAAAAAGGACAAAAACGCAGTATTGCAGTGTGCAATGATACCTTTCTTATTGGACTAACAAAATATATAAGAGACAAGCTTTCGAGAGTGAACCTCTCTTCTTCAGGTCAGAAGCAATACTGATCAACATGACAGTTTGTCAGTTAAGACAGGAGAAAGCTGTTAGAGTGACAGTGACACCTGTCGCTCTGATGAAGGATCCCTGTGCGGACCCGAACCGTTAGCACCGTATGACAGTATGTGACATTGGGTATTGAATAAACATATCAATACTTTAAAGGAGAACTATGGGGTCAGTGTTTTTCCCCATAGTTCTCCTTAGGGTAACGGGAGAACACAAACTAGCGTCCTCCCGTTACCCTAAGCTCAGTATACCACGAGCTACAGCCCGCGGTATACTGAGACGCCGCAGCCGGAGCGGATCCCGACTTAGATGACGGGATCCGCCCAGCTGCGTGAGTGACAGCTGGCTCTGCCTATCTAGAGGCAGAGCCAGCTGTACCAGCCCCGTCCGTTCTGCCAGTCAGCGCTGGCAGATTGGAGCGGGGAGAGGGGAATCCAGCCCCTCCCCCTGTCACGGCAGAGAGCTGTGACAGGATCGAGAGGCGAGCGAACCCGGTATGTGTTCGCTCACCTCCCGATCTACTGGGCCGACCTGTGACAGTCTCATTGTCACAGGTCGGCTAGAACTATGAGGTGAGTGAAAAGCACTCCCCTCATAGTTCTTCTTTAAAGATTTCTTTAAGTGTGTGCCGGTGAATTACTTTTATTTTACTATCAGTGTTTGCACGGCGCCATCCGTGTGGTCACCTGGGCACCACATATACTTTATGGTCTTTGGCAGTGTGAATGGGATTTGGGCTTTGTCATGTATATATGGGTCACAATGTTGCCGCTACGAATATTCGGCCGACCAAAACGTGATCCAGTGCGTTCCGGAAAGCACTGTGGCTGGTGTGAACGAGGCCTTACATGTATATACACTACACATTAATAGGTGAAAAAAAGGCTTAAAGGGATATATATCAATGCTTACATAAATATCTTTAAATATTTATATTTATCATGGCCGAGACCAAAACAAAAACAAACATTTTGAAAAAGTAACAAGTAAAGCAAAATGTTTCAAGCAACAATGAAACAATAAAACGATAAAATGTTGTAGAGAGAGATTGTAGAAATGATATTCCCTTTATTAGGCAGTAAACAAAATCCAAATAAGTTACCCCAAAATGAATATCATTATGTATGTCATATTACACATTACAATGATTCTATGAAGCTAACAAGCTTTAGACTACAGTACACATTCTCCAGACTCTCAATTGGTTTTCATGCAATGTGTGTTTTTTGAATACATCTTTTTTATTTTCTCTACCAGAATTCTCGCATACAGGAATTTCTGCAAAAATTAATTAAACCAGCACCTGCCTGTCTAAGATAATTTCTTAATTCTCAACATCATTAAAGATCCTTTACATTCATATTCCTCTGTAGAATCACTTCAATGAAAATGTCATATTTAAATGACCAACCTCAAAGGGGAGTTCTACTGCTGAAAACTAAAAAGGCTCAGTTGTAGGAACCTAAACAACACAAAATATTAAGGAAGCAAAAAGTTATAAAAGCGCTCCGCAAACTGTTGGTGCTATATAAATCCTGAATAATAATAATTATTATAATAATAATAATAAAAAGCTATATAGCGCTATAGGATAAAGTACTGTAAAGTGAATTTTTTTTTAATAACTTTTTTTAGTTTACTTTATTTTTATTTTAGTACTCAGTATTCCAAGTTGTTTTCAAAACTGATAATACCATAAAAAATAAAAATAATAATAATAACAACAAATATTATTATTATTCATAATTTATATAGCGCCAACAGTCTGTGCAGCGCTTTATAACATATTCGGGGACAGTACAATTACAATACAATTCCATACAAAAGGATTAGAAGGACCCTGCTCCTGAGAGCTTCAGAACAATCTACAAGGTGGGGCAAGTAATACAGAAGGTAATAACTGTGAGGGATGAGCTGATTGAAGGAGTGGATGTACAGTCTTTAAGAAGAGGTGGGGGGGGGGCAAAAGCCTCCCAGGTTAAGTTATGCCATTCTGTGCAGACCCAAACATGAAGGAGGCATGGCCTTGCCATATGTACACCTTTATCATGCAGCTGCCCACTTGGCTGGTGTTCTTGATTGGTATCGGCATCGTTCCTCCAAGCTATGGGTCGACCTGAAACAATCAGCACCGCTGTCGGGCTTTCCTTGGTGTTCTGCCTCCATTCCCCGTTCCATTCAAACACATCCGACTAACAAGCCTGTCACTCATAGGGTTTATGTATTTTGCAAGAGGGTGGTGGGTTAGCCCCATCTCTCTTCATCAGTATTTCCCTGGAGTTCATGTGTGGTCTAAACAATATGATAAAACATTTAGGAAGGAACATACAGAGGACTATAGCCCAACTGGAAGCCAAAATGGCAAAGATCTCCATGGCCACTGTGTATTTGCCATGAGCACTGAGGGATGCTGGGATATAAGATATCCAGACACTCAGGAAGGCCAGCATGCTGAATGTGATAAACTGGGCTTCGTTGAAACTGTCGGGAAGTTTCCTAGCCAAGAAGGCAACAATGAAGCTTATAGTGGCTAGGAGAAAGAGGTAACCCAACATGATCCAGAAAGCAAAAGTAGAGCCTTCATTGCACTCAGCAATAATGAGTTCTGGGTAAATGTGAGTGCTGTACTGTGGGTGCGGAGGAGCTAGAGACAGCCACAGAATGCACAAGATTACCTGTAGTAAGAAACAAAGTGTTGTAATTGCGTAAGCCACTCGAATATTGGTCCATTTCTTCAGCCTGCTCAATGGTTTGACAGCCATGAATGCAAACAACACCATGATTGTCTTGGCCAAGATACACGATATGCAAAGGACAAAAGTCATGCCAAATGTAGGCTGGCGTAGCAGACAGCTCTCCCCGTTGGGGGACCCAATGAAAATCAAGGCACTGAGAAAGCACAGTGATAGAGATCCGAGAAGCAGGCAACTTAGAGAATAATTGCTGGCTTTCACTATGGCACTGTGTTTATTCTTTGCCAAAATTTTGAGAATCACGGTTGGAACCAAAGAGGACCCGATGCTGATGATCGCCAAAGTAAGTCCAAGGAAATCTTCATAGGAGAGGTAATCTATATTCTTTTGAAGACATCTTGTTTTCTGAAGGTCTGGCCACTTATCCCAAGGACACTTGTAGCACTCAAAGGAATCTGAAACATAAATGAAAAGGACATGTGACATTTGTAAGATTTTAGAAGTTCCTGTGAGCAGGGCCCCCCTAACCCTCTTCTATTGAATTGTATTGCGACTGTAGAAACTTTTGGACGATTTCCTGAGGGACCGTAATATTCAGGGATACAAGTATTCCTAAGAATTAGATGATACCCTAAATACTATGTAACTATGTAACTGTACTATCACCCTGTTGCCGCTAAATAAAGTACTGTATAATAATATTTTGTATTTACTGTATATGGAAATCTGTCAAGACCTACTAAAGTGGAAGTGTGATAATGTCACATCACAACTATCTGGACCATGGATAATGAGTATTCAAATATCCTTAAACATGTCCACACAGGGTTTAGAGCTGACCAGTGCTGTATTTACTATAAGGCGTGTGGTGGCCAGTGCTCAGAGCAGCAGGCTTAGAGGGGAGAGCAACAAGTCTAAAAATGTACATAATTGTGATGACTTTTTCCCCATTTTTCCCCATCTTCTGACCATTTATGAACATTTGTGGATAGATTCTGAGAAAGGTCTATGGGTTGGGCTGATTTGGTTTTAAACCATTGTAATAAATAGCATTCTGGAGATTTCCAGGAAGTGCCAGGTCAATCCCTCCACTGGCTTCCAATAACACAACACATAGCAATTAAAAATACTAACCACAACATACAAAGCCATCTACAACTCTACCCCTGGTTACATCTCCAGCCTCATCTCAAAGAATCACCCAAACCGCCCTCACCACTCCTCCCAAGACCTCCTGCTCTCTAATTCCCTCATCACCTCTTCCCTAACACAACTTATCTGGCTATCTCCAACTCTGTCTGCCTTAAGCTGATCCCTGAAAACTCACCTCCTCAGGGAAACCTATTCTACCTGTACAGCTTTTAGTTATGTAAAACAAAACCTCCTTAGTTGTCCGCTTGTGGTCATGTGTAGCCACAGGACTGAAGATATATGAAGCATATTAGTACCCTAGAATTGGAATCTAGTGTATATAATACAAAGTAATATTTACATTTAGGTTGCTACTTCTGCCTGTGGGCTGATGAAGAGGTCTAGCAATGCTCTGGCATTTTGGATTCACCACAAACTCTTTACTTCAAGGTATTCTATTAATAAACAATTAATAGTATTGATAGAGATTGGCGGCCGGTTATTTGCACTCACCATATGCGCAAGACTTACCCTGGGATCAACCTTGAGTCTACTAAATCTTAAGGGCATTACTTAAGAATGCATCACATGTCTCTGCTGTGCACACCTGCCATAATCATGAAGGTTTAAGTAAACTGCTGGACATTCAATCTATGCACAATCTGTATGATTATACCCCAGATTTAATTCTGTCCAATTTTTGGACTTACTCATGTTTGTACTTAGCTAATCTGTGCTTATCCTGATGATCAGTTTGCTATATTTGTTATTGTCAGTCATTGCTTTGTCTGCCCATCTAGAACCTAAAATCTGCTCAGGAATAGTTTGTCTCCTCCTTATCCAATCACTGGCCTATTTACTCTGCCACTGTCTTCTCTTTGCTTTGTTATCTGTTGGAGGACTTACCCCATTTTAGCATCTGTCCTGCTTATTAGTTGGTTGTCACCCTCTTATAGATATAAGAGAAGGTTTACAAGGAAAGGTTTTTTTCTTCATTTGGCAGGAATAAGTAGGGAGTATGGGTGACTGCTATCCAATAATAGAGATAAAACTTACCTGACTGGTTGGAAATCTCTCCTTGAGTACAAGGAACACATTCGAGGCAGCAGGCTGGCTTTCCTGTTTTGGCAGCCTTCCGAAATCCTGGAGGACATCTTTGACTGCAGACAGAGACGGGGACCTGCATCTAAAGTGAGCATTTAAAGTTCAGCTCCAGCTAAAACTATTTTTTAGATAAAGTGGGAAATTGTTGGAATCTCTATCGACTTAGCTGTCTGAATCCCCATTTCTGTGATTTTACATTACTTCCTGGGCAATCCTTTGGAATGCTTGTGTCCTTATGTCCTCTAACTGCCCGTGTGGGTGACATGTATCAGACAGAAAATAAGTAAGGGGAAATCTCTGAAATCAGCCCAAGCCGGACAGAGCTCCTTGCCCTTCTCACTTATCCCAAAGTCATGTGACTGGCTGTCTTAGACTATTAGGCCAGTGGTTTCCTCTGCAGTAAGCATTTTATGGCTTTTGCTATTTATTTATTTATAATAAGGGAGCTGGGACAAGGGAGGGGTCTTATTTGACTGTTGATTCGCTTGGACCCAATAAACCAGAAAGGGGAAAAAGACAAAGTAATCTGGGCATGTCTATTCTTTTAAAGTCCATAATCCTTTTAGCTCATTCAGTGACTTAGACCCATCCATTGGGGGTGTTGCTTCCATTTCCCTAATTCACAAACCTCCACTTTGTAAGTAAAATGGATCCAATGTAGATTCCACAATGGGGATTAGGTGGTGGGATACGCTGTGATGTCACTTGCAATACAAGGAAGTATAAGAGCCAGGCATATGAGATTATAATGAGATCCCATTGGGTCCTGCACAAGCATGGACAGGAGGTTTCACACTGGTTCACAAAAATCATGTATGCGTTGGTGATCAGTGAGGAACATTTGCAGGGTTATTCACTAAAAGGGTGTAGAGTTTGGAGAAGGCCGGAGAAGGGAACAATCCAGAACAATCTAGGACAACATAGCTGAACTGGAAAGTGAGCTGAATTGGAGAATTTTAATAAATCAGCTATTTTGGTCTAGATTGTTCACTTCTCCGACCTCCTCCAAACTCTTCACCCTTTTGTGAATAACCCCGTTGATGTACACTGCCCTAATTTACTACAACTCTGAGTTCAGGCAAACACAGAGGCTCATCAAGCATAGCAGATAAGAAAATATTGTCAATGGCAATTTAGAAAACCATAGACTATGCCTTGAAATCAAGATTTTTTTCCAACAAAGAGAACTGTGTAGAATTTTGCTTAGAAATGCCCAATGCATACAAGTGACACTAAACTCTGGAGTTAAATCTTAAAAATACATTCAAGTCCCTTAACTATTAACAAAAATGTATCTTATTTGTGTATCACAAAGGAGGGGGAAAATGTGCCTGCGTCTTATGGAGCGAATACCTATCGCCCGACGCCCGGGACATGCAGTTTCGGGTGACGGGTGAGTAGTTTTTTTGTACATTCAGCCCTGCTCTTGACAAGCAGAGCTGAATGTACAGTGGGAACCGCTGCTCTAATCAGATCACTTGTATTAAATTGAGCGACGGCGGCGATCGTGTCCGCCCCCCGCCGTGGTTTTCGGGTTCCCCTATTCCAAAATTTAGTAGCTGGTCATAAATGAATAAAATTGTCTCACCTGGTTCTCCCCCTCCGCCCAGAGGATAGCACTTTTGTTAATAGTGAACATTTCACTAGGAGATGCTGCAGTGTCATAACTTCCGACCTTGAGCCAGTGTATGCCGCCCTCTGGGTTCACCTGCCAGTTCACAATGTCGTAGAATGCGGTTGGGTTTCCATTCTCATCAAAGTAAAGCTCTCGGCCATTGCTCAGTGTGATTCTAGCCTTTTTCATGTAGTATAAGAGCTGTAAAGTAATAACATTTTACAATGTACTTTATGTAATGTTTTCCTGGATTAAATAAAATGTTTTTATGAACATTAGTTTTAACTTGAGCTAAAACTTACTTGGGATAAACCAAGAAAGAAAAAAAAAACTTCTACTGATTCATAAATGCTTTCTATGTCCCTATTAGGGAGTTCCCATGACGTCCAGTTCTGACACCCATCACCAGGACAGGATGTAAGAAGGATTTCTACACACAAGATCTAATCAAAACTTGGGTGAGGTTCGAATCCTTCCCAGCTCTGCTTAGAAAATGCCTTCATTAATTGTCTGTGTCCCACCTGGAGATATTTCCTCCCACATACTGTTTTTTTCTTACACACACATGACAGAAAGCAAGGAGAATGCTTCCCAATGAGGACAACAATACAAACTGTACGGGCTTCTTACCTTTTGTCACTTTGTCTATAACTAAAAAACAAACAAAAAACGTGTTACCTGGGGTTGTAATAAAATAGGAGAGTTGATTAGATGGGATGGAGAAGAGCGTCTGTATGCCTTGTAAGTTGTGTATTCTATTCCATAAATGGATGTGTAGCCCCCTCACCTTCTGTGATGTGGCTACTAGACACTTAGTGATAGCCAGGGCTGTAGACAGCCTGGCTGGATTTGTAGTGGCAATTACATGGTTAATCCCAGGTGTCTATACCCCCCTGGGTGGAGTGTGACTTTGTCGTATTGTGGGACAGCCAATGGTGGATACTGTAATGTATGTATTGTACAGCAACCAATCACTGGGCTTTTCTCAGGACAGAGTGTACATATATTGGTGGGAGCTGCCATGTGCTCTCTTTCACCAGGACCAGCCATGGATTAGGGCTGGGTCCTGTTCAGCCTGCCCCCCTCCAGGCTAGGCCGAGGCCTGGGGGTGTGTGTGTATGGGCTGGTGCGAGGAAAAAGGTTTCCCTCACGCCAGCCTGAGACTGAAAGAGGAAGAGAACCGGGACCAGTGCAGGCTCTTGAAGTACCCTGGAACTAAGTGGACTTCAGAGCATGGTCTGTGTTTTTCCTGATTGAGGATCTGCATCCATCCTATCTGTCTGTCGCATCAGTGGTTATCTGATGTCTCCAATATCCATTTTACCATTTTTTTGGTGTCTTTTTTTTTTAAGCATGTCGTTTTCATTGGATTTACAAGGCATGAACAGCAAAAATTATTACAATGGTATAGGGGGATACAATCCCGCCTTGTTGGAAGCACACATTAATCACCCGGTTTGGTATAGTTTGGTGTCTTCACTTTATACCTGAAGCATTATTTTATTTAGGGACAGTATAATGCCCAGACAATTCACCACCCCCACCCAATCCTCTTTTGCACTTATCGAACAGATCTAACAGAGTGCTCAGTGTATGTAATAGACCAAGTGGGAGCAAATAATTGAAATTCCTTTTTAGGGTTTACATATATTTTATTTACAATATATTGCCATGTGGCGCTGAATTACAACAGTCAAGAAGATACCTTTCTGGACTGGAATATTACCTGCCATGGCTTTATGTTCCTAATACTTGTGCAACCAGCATTAAGAAATGGTCCTGCACCTGGTCTACAGCCTTCAAGATCGCTTAATGCTTGAGCTATGATATACACTGCTGTGTAGACATTGTATGGAATTCTCAAATTGGATACATCATGGTAGCCATTCTGGGTTCCATCCAGAGACTCTCTTCCTGTGCACACTTTACCCATCACGCTTGAGGAGTTTCCATACGTTTTTGTAGCTCCGAATTCACAACTGAAAGTTTCTTCCCAACGCATCTTCAACCAATTGCTTCCCATACCATTGAAAAGGTGAAACTTGCTTAAAAAATCTTCAAATCCTGGAATCACTCCACTGTACAGGGCCAATCCAACCGTGCCAGAGAAAATTTTATAAACCTCTGCTGTGGCATAAAATGGGGATGTTGACCAACCTTCACTGGCAACGAATGTTTTCCCATCAATCTTCTGCTTCAACATTTCTTGCACAACTGGAATCAAGTCAAGTATTGTGGAGAAGACAATGACAACTCTGGCTGAAGACTGACGAATTACCTTAACTATGTGGACAGCGTTGCGGTCACCTTGACTTGCAAGAATGCTTTCGGTGAAGGCAATGCAAGCTCCAGCCTTGGTAATCTCCTGCTTGATCACTTGAATACCCTGCTGACCATAGTCATTGTCCACAGCCACCAGGCCTACCCAGGTCCAACCAAAATATAACACAAGCTTAGCCAGCCCTTGAGACTGAAACAAATCGCTGGGAACCGTTCTAAAGAATGATGGAAACTTTTTGTGGTCACTTAATAGGCGACTTGTTGCAAAATGGCTGATCTAAATGAAAGATAGACCAGTTGTTGTTGTTTTTTTAACAATAATTGTTTATTGAGAAACAGGTCAATCATAAATGACAATAACAATCAAATAGGTATCATATTAATCTCACATTTCTGGCATTTTACATAACAGAAAAGGCTTATCCACACATTCAATAATTTCAATAACAATGCTCATTTCCGATTAAAGTATCGTGCCAGGCAGTTTGGGTAGGTATGGGACATTTACTGAGACCTTTTTAAGTTAACAACATAAGAATAACCCAGAGAAGAAAAGTAAAGAAATGGAAGACAAGGAAAGAGTAATAGACATCACATTTCTGTGTGTCCATTAGAAGGAGGAGGGACTAAGGAAAGAAAGAAATCAGGATGTAAGAAACATATATTCTTTATTGTGTACTGGCGTCGGAGCTAGCTCTCTTCAGCCTGGGTCCATAATATTTCAACCATACTCCCCACAGATGTTGGAATTTATTTTGGGACTGGGTTCTACAGGAGATTACTCTCTCGTATTCGCATTGGGAGTGTACTTTCGAGAGAGTTTCACTCAGGTTAGGGACCGTTACCGATTTCCAATAACTTGCTATCAGTAATCTGGCCGCAAACAAGAAATGCATCACCACTGTCCTGAACTCTACAGGATATAGTTCAATTCCTACGCTAAGAAGCGCAAGCTGAGGGATCGGAGTGTTAAGGATACCCGTAATTGTTGCTAGACATCTGAAGACTGCATTCCAATAGCTCCTAATAGACTTGCAGTACCAGAAGGTGTGTAGCAGGCTACCAACATTTCCACACAGTCGCCAGCACAGTGGCGAGGCGTCAGGGACACTGGCTTCAGGGAACATCCTGGAGAGTCTATAGGGAGTCAGATACCATCGGAGAAGAAGCTTCTGGGATACTTCCCGATGATTGACACATTTAGAGTGTGAGGAGTTAATGGCTAATTTCCATTGGTCATCAGTAAAATCAGAGTGCAGTAGACCAGTTGTTGTTTATTTACCAGACCCACACACTTAGCAGGTGGATGGTATTAGCATCATGGTCAACTGTTTATCACATAAGCTGTGCAAGCCTGCATTCCAGGCTGAACCCCTCCAGGGAGTCTGTCTACATAAATATTGTACTTTTTAACTAAATGCATTTTTTACATTTGGATGGTGATGAGGGGGTCAGAACCGCTGTCAGGTTTTTATTGCCGCCAATGTCCCTGTTTGGGAAATTTACCAATTTCATTGGGAATAAAATTGAGGGTAAATCCAATATTTTGAGTTGCAACCAGAATGGGGATAGTGGGGAAACCTTCCAATTGTTCTGTCTAATAAGGGGTTTTCGTCTGTTTGGAAAAAAACTCCTTTCACTTCCTGCTCAGTCTACAGGAAAAAGACACTAAGGGAAATCTCCCTAATGAGACATAGACGGCCAAAAACCTAACAGTAGAGATGCACCAATAGCATTTTTTTGCGGACCGATTACGAGCACCAATACTTTTCCTCAAGTACTCGCTGATACCAATTACTGATACCTTTTTTTTAGTGTCATGTGACAGTTCTTCTAAAAAAATACAGAGTAATGATTTTAGGAGAGTGTTGGAGCGCCAGGGCCTGGTCACAGCTGCAACTGATGCACCCTTGATAGATCTGCCACTGACTCCAAGCTGTAAAGTGACTACAAATATCAGCAATATATTATACAGCAATGCAGAATACAGCCAGCTATAGAGGACTACAAATCCCAACAATACTTTATACAGCAATGCAGAATGGCTCCAGCTATAGAGGACTACAAATCCCAGCAATACATTATACAGCAATGCAGAATAATAGCATATGAATTTGCTACATACTCTGTGCTACCACTATGCTCTGGGGTGCCCACCTGATGTCTTGAGTGGAGGGTCCCAGGAGGGGTGATGTGCAAGAGAGAGATGTGCAGAGGGTTTCAGGAGGGGGAAATGTGCAGAGGGTCTCAGGAGTGGTGCAGAGGGTCTCAGTAGAGGGGGATGTCCAGAGAGTCTAAGGAGGGGTATATGTGCGAGCAGGGGAAGCGCTGTAAGCATGCGCTGCTTGGTTTCCAAGAAGGCTGCCACGAGGTCCCCAGCAAGTGCGGGACCTAAGGCAGCTGAATCAATTTGAAAAATGAAAGTCCCGGTATTGTTTTTTTGCGTTGGGGCATTTCCATGAGTACTCGTGAAAATGCCCACTATCAGCACCGATACAGGTACTGGTATTGATTGGTGCATCCCTATCTAACAGTGGTTTTAATCCTTCTCTACTCTATCAAAAATGATAAAAATGTTTTTTCTTTAGAGGTACTCCTGAGGCAGTTACTATTTAACTTGATTACTCATTATAAAATGATAACATTGTCAGAAGGCCTTACTAAACTGTTACTATCCATTCATGCTTTGCCTTACCTGAGGGTACCGGAAGAGTCCCAGAACATGAGCCAGGAGAATAGAGTTGGAGGAGATGGCTGCTCCAATAATAGCAGTATCCGGAATGTTTTTAAGGCATCTATAGTTGGCGATGGCTGTGTTTGATCCCGTCAGTATCTGCAAAGCACCCTCCAAGTCATACTGAAGAACATTACATGAGTCGTAGACCTGGAAGCCCAAAGTTGTGTTGGGTAGAATATTGTGGTTATTGTTGATCTCTTCCACTGCAAATACCAATGCCTGGATCTGTTGATAGCTGTCAACATAAAATCTTCAGAACCAACAAATACAAAAAGGGGGGAGGTGGGAAGGGAATGTATATTTATTAAATTTTTTACACATATTTGCTATTATTATTATTATTGTTCCACGGATCGGGCGGGTAGTTGTTTTCTACATTTAGCCCAGCTTTGGGCAAGCAGGGCTAAACGTACAGCAGGGAAGCAGCTGCTTGTTTTGTACAAGTGATCTCAGCAAGGTCCCCGAGATCACTTTTATGCAGCATGCATACAGGGGGGCACATTGAGGAACCTGGCATTGGGGCAGCAGAGAGAGTAAATCCGGCCCTGGTCACGAGTGGAAAAAGTTTAAGAAAGCCTGTGCTAGAATATTAATTTCAGATCTCTAAGGGACTTCATCACTTACGTTGTACAGGGAATCTTTGGAGGTCTCGTGGCGAAGGAAACTTTTTCATAAACCCTGTCCAAATGGAGTGGGACAATGAATCCAAACATGACATCTCCAGGTTGTGCCATTCCTTCCATGTCTGATGAAGTAGACAACACACATCTCTTATCTGTAGAAGATGTGACTGTAATGAGGTTCAGCAAAACTAGTAACCAGATTGTTGTGGATAAAATTACCATTTTCTTCCAATTTCTGAAAGGGCAACATATCACAATAGCCATCTCCCCAAAATTGATTGGCACCGAGCAACGTTGCCTTCTGTTCTGTTTTCTTCATGCACAGCGGAAAGTCGAGTTACAGACGGTAAGCCTGGTTTTAGACAATTTTCATTCAGCAGAGATTGTAACGTTTCCCACTAGGTATATAAGATAGAGGTTTAATATTATACTGTAAACATATCCAGTAGATTGCACACCTTAAAACATATACCATGTCTCTTGCAACGATCCAGCCCCTTAGATACATCCAGCACACTCTGGAGGCCCACTGTTGGATCATGTGACAACAGACTGTTAACTATTTTGGAGGTCGTTTTGAAAAAAGCAAAAAAACTTGGGTAGTGGTAGGAAAGGAGAAAGGGGCTACATGGACTTCAGATTTTACCTAGACCTTGTCTTTAAGGAGTACAGGCAGTCCCCGGGTTACATACAAGATAGGGACTTTAGGTTTGTACTTAAGTTGAATTTGTATGTAAGTCGGAACAGGTAAATTTTTTAAGTGTAACTCCAGTCAAAACATTTTTTTTTAGTTTTGGATAGCATAGGGAAGGGTCACGGTTCTTTTGCTGTCTGTTCCTGTTGTTCAGAAGATTATAATATAATTAAAACATTTTTTTATTTAAAATGACAGCAAAAAAAGTTTTTTTCTATTTTTCATTTTCTAAACTTTATTTTTTATTATTTGTTTGCATTTTTAATTTTTATTTATTTAACTTTTTCTTTACTTTTTTTTGTCCTTTTAATTTTAATTTTTAATTTTTGTAAACTTTTTTTATTTTTTTTGTATTTTAATGCTGGGAGCCATAGCCAGCCGGCTATTGGATATTTCAAATTGCAATAGCCAACAGCAGGCTGGCTATTGCATCTGCCCACTGCCTGCTGTCAATCAGCAGAGGAGGGGCCTGAAGCAGAAAGTTCTCTAGCAGGTCCCTCCATGCTGATTGACAGCAGACAGTGGGCGGGTTCAATAGCCAGCTTGCTATTGCATTTTACAATATCCAATAGCAGGCTGGGTACGGCTCCCAGCCTGCAATGAAGAGTAGGCAGAGGGGCGGGGCAGAGGAGCCGCAGCCGGACCAGGAGACCGGAGGATCTTCCTGACCGGAGAAGCCAACGGAACGGCTGAAGAGGAAGCCGGCACATCAGCGGAGGTACGTGGGGCATCGGCGGTATGCAGCAGTCTGTGCCCCCCGCTGCCTCCGCCAACACAGGCGCGGAGAGCAGCGGGGATTTGAAAGGACACAGGCCACTGCAGCCACAGTTCTCCTAAATGTACTGGCGTGGACCCCGTTCCTAAGTACGGATTGTCCGTAAGTCGGACGTCCGTAACCCGGGGACTGCCTGTATTTGCTTTTACACTGCTCATGTGCCACCATTTATGATTAACCATTTATATGGAAAGTTGTGGAATTAAATATTGAAGAAATATTAAAATGGAAGAGACACTCATTGGTCTTGTATTAAAGCAACATAAATAGATTATATTTGGGCAGCACAGCGGTGTAGTGGTTAGTGCTTCTGTGGCGGTGTAGTGCTTACTTGCAGAAGTGACCCCGGCAAGGTCACTATCTGCAAGGAGTTTGCATGTTCTCCCTGTGCTGGGTTTCCTCCAGGTACTCCAGTTTCCTCCCACACTCCAAAGACATGCTGGTAGGTTAATTGGCTCCTGTCTAAGTTGGCCCTCTATGTATGCATGTGAAATAGGGATCTTAGATTGTAAGCTCCTGTAGGATAGGGACTGATGTGAATGTGCAACTATGTAAAGTGCTGCGTAAATTGTCAGCGCTGTATAAATACCTGTAATTAAATAAATATTTATGTTGCTTAAAGTGACATTAAAGGCAAACATTTTTTCCCTCACCCCAACGTTAATTAAAGCACTTACCTTAAATTATGTCTTTTAATCCGATCTTCTTCTTCTTCTTTCCTTTAGTTTTCAGCCTTCTCTCCAGCGCTGCGGTGAATCTCCGATCCAGCGCTGACTCCTCTGTGCTTGCTGGCACGTACTCTCCCACGGTGTCTGCATGCGGGTGCACGCGTCCATAGACTTACCTTGTGTCTTTCCTCGTGTCCCGGCCGAAATTATATATATATATATATGCAAAAAAAACAGAGGGTTTAGAAACCCTTTAAATACAAGATCCTTGAGTGCCTTGAGAAAGGTGGGCTGCGACCCTCTATAATATGGGTATAATAAAACTTACAGATACATATTTATACTGTATGTGAAACAAAAATGTTGCTTCATTACAAGACCCATGAGTGCCTCTTCTACTAGACCATTTGTATCTACTTGCCTTCAGTGCACCCAAGCAGTTTTTATTCTTATCTAAGTGCGGTGACCACCAATGAACTTTTTGTACTAATACCCATTTAGAGTTTATATAAACTATATTTAAGAATAACATTAAAGTGACATTAAACGCTAAAAATCTCTCCCACCCCCCACAGTGCTAAAGTAAGGACTTACCTTAAATAATGCCTCTTAATCCTGTAGTTTTCAGCTGTCCCTCCAGCACTGGTGCGGGTCTCTGATCCAGCGCTGACTCCTCTGTCCTCCTCTTCGCTCATGTCCCACGGTGTCTGTGCGAGTGCACGCTGCTCCATAGACTTACCTTGTGTCTCTCCTCGTCTCTCGACCGAACAGCTAAACTGTGCATACGCCCGCCCCAAAATCCTTTGCGGCCACCCGAGAAATTTTCATATGTTCGGACGGGAGCGCACGGCGGGGGGGACACATGTGAGTATTAACCCTTTCAAAAAGTTGTTTTTTTTTAAATCGTTTAATAACCCTTTAATCTACAGTCTATAACTGCAAACAAGAAAGTTACACAAAAAAAGTCCTACATTTTACATTTGAAGGGTAGATACTTACATACCAGGATAGTCAATTCTAAGTCGGTTACATCAGTACTCAGGCGAGTTGGATTGTCTTGGTTTTTTTTGCGATTCAATTCCTTAAGACAGAACTACACTTCAACTGAGAACACTTAGAGGGAACACATAACAATTCAACACAAGAGAAGTCGGTCTTAATGTCGGCAGTGTATCACATAGCAGTAATATGAATGTGTTTTGTATTGTCATAGTTCCTCTCTTCTGTTCTAGGCACAATGGAGCAGAATGAGTTGCTTGTAATTTCCCACTTATCTTATATAGAAGGGAGGAAGACGGCTTAAGGGAATCAACAAGGCATGGGGATTCCCTGGAGGATTCAGGAGGACAAATCTATCTAATGAAATGTGCTACACGTAAAGTTTCCCATATGTGTAGTCTTGTATGTAAATGTATATGTGAGCCGTTCTGAAGTGTTTCAAAATATTACAAATTAGCAACATTATAATTTCCATCCTTTTATATACATTTGTTGTTTATAGAATAGAAAACATTGGACACGCAATTACAAAAGAATAAAGTTACAAATAAGCAGGAAAACCACATACCGTATTAGGCACCATTCACACGGACGTCCCTGGACTCTGGATAGAAACGTCCAGCGACAATCGTCTATCCCAAACCGCATGTAATCGTACCGTAAGCATGTTCCAACGAACTCCCCATGAACCATGAGGTAAGCCAGGCACATACGCTCCCCCCAACTTTCTAATTTATTAGAGAACATATTAACAGTATCATAAAGGCAAGTTTGACAAACAATAAAAACATACATCTGGGATAATGTAATGCAGTAACACCAATTAGATTAGGGCATCTATTAGGGTTAGGTCATAAAAATATTTATTTGAGGACTGTGTTAAATCCATAATTAAATATATCTAATGAATATGGCAGAACCATATTCGAGAATAATGTAAAGCCAAATGCAGTGACCAGATAAGAATAACATCAATAAAAACAATAAAACCAGAAAACTGCCCACAAACAACTTTAACCTGCTTCACAAATGTGGGCTTTAGGGAAGATTAATAAGAAAATAACCAGTGCTGAGGGAAAAAAAACATCTCATTTGGAATTGGCCGAAAAGTATAAGAGGCACAACAAACATGTGAAGAATTGCCTACTCAAATGAGACCAAAACTGAACTTTTTGGTCTTGGCATAAAAGTAGATGTAACAGAGGGTCTACATTGAAGTAGTATTCGCCTAAATTACCAAATGCTGAAGTTCGAAAAGATATGGGAACCCTGGGTGAAACACTTCTTCCCGCCGACCTTTGATGCCAGCTTACTGACCCTTTAACACCCTTAAAAAACACTAATTCTCCAACTTTTTCCTTCTATTAAGTTTTTGCTTCTAACATCTCTGTCAGGACCCCCGATAGAATGGATTCTTGCCTTTTTTTAATCATAGATTAGGCGATCGCTATAGATTGCCATGTTTGATGAGCATATTTTTTGTTATACACCAATGTCTATGCTTGAACCGTTATCCACACATGCACACTTTGTTTTAAGTGCGTGCACTAAATGCTTTGTACTTGTGAAAAAATAAAAATCCTTTGAAACTAAAAAAAAAAAAGTAGTATTAAGGTCTGGGTGTTTTTTACCTTAATGCATTCTCTACATTAGGGTAAAAACTGCCCAGAACCTTTTTCTCCCCCAGTCCCCCGCAGTCACCCTCCGTCACCCCCCACACTTACCTGTGAGCGACGCTCGTCCCTGCTGCCGGTGCCGAAGTGATCCTCCATTCCCTGTACTTCCGGGTTGCAGGGGGAGGATACTGATGGCAGAAGAGCCATAGGCTCCTTCTGTCATCAATTAAAGAGGAAAGGGGAGTTGCCTGCCACAGGGCTGTGTGTGTCTATGGACGCACACAGCCACTGCGGTCACGAGCGTGCATGGGTGCCTCTATTAGAACTCGTCGAGAGGTTGGGGGGAAGAACACTGCTGTCAGGTGCTGCCGCAGGCTAACAGCATAGGGAGGAACCCACTGGCAGGAAGCGGGCAAGAAGATCCGAGAGCGAGGTACAAGAGAGCAAATCCATAGGGGGTAATCAAAGTCCAATCCGGGTCGAGGGTTCAAAAGCGGTAGGCAGGCCAAGGGGTTGGTAACCAGGCAGTTCAGGCAGTTCAGATGAGGGGTCAGGGAGTAATAGCAAGATCCAACAAAGGGGCTAAGCGATCGCACCATAGAGGTGGAATAACTCAGCAACAAGCCAGGGCTCGACCAGGATTATATAGCCAGTGGGAGTAAGACCACCCCCTGGTCCGGGAGCCAATGGCAGAGAGAGATGGAAGGTCCGTGCTGGGAACCTCCCCCAGCAAGGCCCACACCTGACGGTCCTAATGGGCAAAGGCGTGTTTCACGCCCTGTGCACGCGTGCACAGTCTGTCCACCACGCGCGCGCACCCAGGGTGCATTTCACGCATGCGCACCTGCAACCCTGGCGCCAGGCGTTCTGCCAGGCTGAAGGAGCCCCCGTGCCCTAAACCGTACCCGTCAGCCCCGAGGAGAGGTGACACCCCTGGTTCCCTGACAGCTCTTATGACCAAACCCATAAACTTCATTATTCTGCGGCTACTTGCAAACTCCTGGCAACTTCCTGTCTTAGTGTTGATGCAAATCCAGTTCACTATATAATCATCAGTCTTTTCACTTGGTCTCCACCCTTGCAATTGTTCAGACCTACCAAATGCTCTCTGCTAGATCCTGTGCTCTGTGTATGATCCTGGCTCTGTTTACTGATCTCTTGGCTCAAGACCTGGCTATTGTACTTGTGCATCCTGCTCCCTGGGTTGGAGACCTGGCTCAGCTGACTACACACTTGGGCTTCTGACCTTTGGCTCGGCTCTGACTACAACTTGGATTTCCCTATTGTTTTGCTATTTTATCTATTGTTGCTTTCAATAAACGCTCTTATTTTTTTATACTGCAGTTTTAATTTACATTTGATTTATTGGTTCTCTGACATGGTGGTGGCATCATAATACTGCAGGAAAGCTTTTATGAACAGTGACTGGAAGCTAGTCAGAACCAAAGGCATAATAGGCACCTCCACATGTAAGATACTTGAGACCTGAGACTGGGGAAGAGGTTCACCTTCCAGCGGGGCAATGATTCTAAACATGCAGCCAAAACTAGACTTGTGCGCCGTTCCGTTTTGGAATATCTGTTATTTCGTATTTCAATTCGGATTTAGGATGCTTCCTAATTTACGAATTTCAGGAAAATTTGTACGAATTTCGATTCGTAACGAAATGAATCGCACATGTCTAGCCAAAACTGAAATATATTGTTTACTACTAATGGCCCAGTAAAAGTGCATGTGTACTGTAAATCCAGTTGGGAATCTGTGGCAAGACTTGCTGCTTACCAATAATCCACATGCAACCTGACAAAGCGAAAGCAATAAGTTCCCTGTGCTTAGGTTCCCTTAGGTGCATAGGTCTGCAAATTGATATTGCACAATTATGACAATTAGAGGGACACCCCAAGGTGAATGGAGTCATCCAAAACTCTGAGATTGATGGAAAAAGAGCATGTGTGGAGCAAGTGAATAGAGATGCTGAAAAAAATAAGCCATGAGTTTACTACTTGCAGTATCATTAATATTATTGATCTCAGCATTGGAAAGTTAAATATTTATTAAATAAGCACAGCAATGCATGGTAATACAGACATTGATATTGAAAAAAATAATACCATGAGACCATCACAAAGAAATGGGGATGTCACGATCTGGGATCAGGCTCAGAGTCCAGTAGCTGAAACAGCTGGCAAATTTGTGGTATAACTGGCCGAGTTCGGTACACAAGCAGACGGTAGTAGTATAGGAGCAGGCAGAAGCGTAGTCAGAGAACAAGCCGAGGTCATTAGCCAAAGGTATCGGGTATGCAGCAGAAGACGAGGAGAGTAGTCAGTGAATCATCAGCCAAAGGTTGGTACATGGGTAGCAGTATGAGAGGATTGTAGCACAGAGGGAGCAGGAAGCAAGATATTGGCAGGAGCACAATAATCTGGCAAACAGGAAGTGCAGAGGCATGGCTTAAATAGGAAGTTCAAGGGAGGAGCAAGGAGTTCAGAGTTCAGCAGAAACTAGGTTTACCTGAGGATTACACATGAGAGCAAGCAAGGAGCTATCCAAGGTTTCAGAGTGGCTCAGCAGGTAGAACCACCACCAGACACAGCAGAGGCCCTGGGTTAAGATCTGGATCCTGATAGGGGAACTTAAAATACAGTCAGTTAAAGTATTGCTTAAATTCGTATATGGAATATACTGTGTTGAAAAGATGGTTTTCACTCCATGTCATTTTTTTGTTCCTATTTTCTTCTCAGAAAGTGTTCATCTCAATCTGTTTTTCCTCATTATATACTCTTTAGAGTTTAGATTAGGTCTAAATAATATGATAAAGCATTTTGGCAAAAACATACAGATCAGCATGGCCCAGCTGGAGGCCAGGATAGCAAAGATTTCCATAGTTACAGTATATTTGCCCTGAGCACTGAGGGATGCTGGGATATAAGAGACCCAGACACTGAGGAAGGCCAGCATGCTGAAGGTAATGAACTGGGCCTCATTGAAGCTGTCAGGAAGTCTTCGAGCCAGAAAGGCCACAATGAAACTAATAGTGGCCAGGAGAAAAAGATAACCCAACATGGCCCAGAAGGCAATGGGAGAACCCTCGTTACATTCAACAATGATGACTACAGATTGAATATGTGTGCTGTATTGCGGGAATGGAGGTACAAGAGACAACCAGGTTATGCACAAGATAAATTGTAACAAAAATCCAATCAAAATGATCATGTAGGATACACGTGGAGTGGTCCATTTCTTAAAACTGCAGCCAGGTTTGGTGGCCATAAAAACAAGGACCACCATGATAGTTTTAGCCAAAACGCAGGAGATGCATATAGCGAAAACCATGCCAAAGGTAGCCTGTCGAAGGAGACATTTTTCAGGTTGGGGATAACCAATGAATGCCAAAGAGGTTAGAAAACAGAAGGTAAGGGAAACCAGAAGAAGAATACTTAAGTGATAATTGTTGGCTTTAACTACCGGGCTGGCTTTATGTTTAATGAAAAGTTTGGAAATAACATTAGGGACTAAAGAGGATATGGCACTGATAACCATCAGACTTGTTCCCAATGGGTCATCGTAGGAGAGGTATTCTTTGTTTTTTGGCAGACACTTCGATTTCTGGCTGTTTGGCCACTGGTCCCATGGGCATCTGGAGCAATCAATAGAGTCTAAAATAAAAAAGAGAGATTGGGATTATTGATAGTTTACTTACACCTACTAATACACTGAATCCCAAGAAGAGTTGTTTGCTCCGCCTGAGTTCTCCACTGCTGAACTAGAGAACTCCACCCCTCTGTATCTCCATAACATAAAGTCCAGCAGGGGATATTTGGGCAGGGCTGACAACATCCTGATCTGGAGAGATGAAGATAACATTACAATTATTCCAAGGAACTCGGAGTAGGAAGTTTGTCTCTTGTCATCTTTTACTTTTCTTTAGTTTTCAACAGCGTAGCAAATGCTTATTAGGAAAATTGTTCTCTGTGTGTTCCTTAATGGCAATTACATTCAATTCCTGTCCAGCAGACACAACTAGAAGTGAGAGAACATCTCTTCAAAGTGAGGATGAATCTCCTTCTGGACTTTTGTCACTGGAGCAGGTGTCCCCATTGGATGATGTTCCTCACCTTCTGTTTCACTGCCAGCAGTGACGAATTGACATAGGGGCCACTAAAGTGCCAGCTCCAGGCCCACCACTGACAATAAGCCCAGCTGGCCTAGGATTGCCTCGGTATGCCAATTGCTATCTGGGCCGGCCGGGCTGAACACAGTCAGGCAGAGGCACTAGCGGCTCCCTACCCCTATCAAGCATATTAGGCAGCCACTCGCTGGAGCCTCATGGGTCCCCAGTGATCAGCTGCCTGACTAGAGAGCCACCTCTGCTGCTTCCTGTCTGTTAACAACTTTTACATTGCTCCCCAACTGTGCTTGAGCTGAAACACTAGGCTAGACAGAGTCTGGAGTGTTATGTGAATATACGAAACACTGATGTTTTTGCTGATAAGGTATTAGGACAGTAGGGGTAAGGGATGGGGGTGGCAGTGACAGACATAGTACTCTGGATTTTTAATATTTCACATCTACATTAGCCCTAGTAGAAGGAACTGCAGGATAATATCTGAGTTATATAATTACTCTATTAAAAAGTTCAATTTCTAACATCTTCAGCACTTGCTCTCCAGAAGGAGCAGGTATTTGGGCAGTCAACTTACTGGTTTTATTGGCGATCTCTCCAAGAGGACAAGGTACACACTCAAAACAACATATAGGCTCTCCTTGTCTGGCTGCTTTCCAGAACCCTGGAGGACAACTTTCGCTGCATATTGAGAGAGGGACCTGAGGAAATTTTCAATTGATGCATTTAGTATGTTGTTTATGCACTTCTGATCACCTATATATTTAGTCATTGCTTCCTGAAAGTGAGTTTGGTGCTGGTAGTTTTTAACCTTGGACTGTTAGATGATGGCACAGAGGATCAAGGCACAGAAGGTATATATCGGCAACAAGGGGTTAGTTTAATCCTAAGGAAGGGTTGTGTTAGGAATGGAGTTAGAGTGGGGGAGGTGGATGGGAATATATTTCATCTTCTGTGTTGAACCCTGTGTCAACAGCTACCAGTGCATGGCTCTTGGACAAACAACATATTGCCCAAAATGATATCACTGGTGTTCAGCATTCCATATGTCAAAAACTCCAAAAGGTAACTAACTGATTGTCACAAAGTCCCAACATCATCAGCTGCTTAAGGACTAGATTGGGTATCAACTTCACAACATACTGTGAACTCTTGAGTGTTCACAGTTTGTATAAACCATGACACTGCATGTAATGGACTTTGGAATACTGTGACAGATACAATATACGCCATATACGATAGTGATAGAGTTTTTAACTGATTTTATACTAATGTTACTGAAATACTTCACAAGGCTAGTGCACTTTAGTGTGTGTTAATTTTTAAATGAAATGTTCGCTTCATAAGGAAGATACTATACATACAGTACATGTTTACCCCTTTGGGGGTATGCATAATTGAAATCTGCCATTGGCTGACCTTAAAGGGACAACGAAAATCTCTAGCCATCAGATGCCACCAATTGAGCACTAAGTTATAAATGTAAGCGTAAAATTGTCTAAGCTAAGGTGGAGGAGTCACACTGGTGAACGTATACTTGTTTCTTTCCAAATTTAAGATATAGTTTACATAATCTTACTTGATTATCTTTAGAGGCCCAAAACAGCAGGCTTGAGTTGATGGTGAGTACTTGGACGGGAGCCGCGGCATAACTGCCAATCTTAACCTGCCGCATGGCCCCTTCTGGGCTCAGCTGCCAGTTTACAATGTCATAGATTGCAGGTGGTTCTCCATTATCATCAAAATAAAATTCATTCCCATTACTCAGGCTCACACGGGCTTTCTTCAGGTAATGTAGGAGCTATGAGATTGAGAAAGAGAAGGTTGTTTTGCCAAAATCAATGAGTATCAAAAGAGGTAAGTTCACTGCAAAGTTAGGCATCTAATATTGGGTATTGTATTAGAGGGTATTCTGCTTTCTGTGTTTTGTGTTTCAATGAAGAAAATGTCCATTCATTCCCTGTCCCAGGGGCACAACAGGATGTTGATAGGGATGGCAGTATTCCAATAGCAGGTATTACCATTGGAAAATTTCCTCTTACTTTATATTGTGATGACAATTTTAAAATTCTGCATGTTCCACCACTTTCTAGCTCAGTGACAATGGCCACCAGGACTAATAGGGAAAGTGAATGTCCCGAACATGAACAAATGCAGCAAAAAAATTCTGATAGAGGTTCTAACCCATCCACAAACATAATGGCTTTAGATACTCTTTAAAATCAATTTATTTTGGACATGAGGTATGGTAGGGTTAATTCTGCAACCACCTACTGAGTCATTTACATTCAGCAAGTTTTGCATGAACAAACCACATATCATATTTATCCTTACATGCCCCTATTTATTGGCTTTAAGGGTGCTGAAATGTTGGGTCTCCTGCTGCTTATAATTATTCACCCGCCTGTCTCCCACCACTCAAGAATAAGCCACAAGCCCAACAGGTGAGAGATCAGAGAGGGAAAAGGACTCTCTAGGGTATTGTGACTGACTGCCTAAATCCCCACTGGTCCATCAAAGGATGAAGGGGAGAGCATGACAACTGGAACATCACTGGTGTCCCGTCCAAGGTCCGGTCCCTTGGGCTGGACACCAGTAGGGGCAGACCTTGGTCAGGACACCAATGATGTGGTACAAGCTTCAGTAAACTATTCCAGCAGAATCCAGTGTGTGGCCAGTTATTCTTCTGTTTGTGGTGAATGGGGTCATTTAAGTTTACCTGTTGGACAAAGCATAGGATAAATAGGCATTATCACTTTGCCCATTCAAGGCAGAATGACAGTGTCTATGGAAGGAGCAGGGGCATCCCGAGGCCAGGGGTCCCCCGTTGTGTCGTCATCGCACGTGTGCGTGATGTCACCTCGCACATGCGGCGATGACATCATCGCGCACCCGCAGCCATCTTGCTGATGGACGCCGGCAGAGAGAGGAGGGGGCATTCACCCGGCGGGATGAGGTATGCCGTCCGGTCCCCTCCTAACACTGTCGGGCTCTCGGTCCATGACCGAGTGCCCAACTTTTTAGAGAGGGGTGACACCGAAATGACTGTCAGTCATTTTGGTGTCACCCCTGCAATGGTGACATCTGGGTGCAAGCCGCACCCCCCTTGTGATGCCACTGGCAAGGAGCCCTCCAAAATCACAGATACCCAACTTGCTTGCCCACCTCTGCCACTCCTTCTGCTGCAGCCAACAAGAATACCCAGTGCTTCCAGATATGGGGGAACATGTGACCTACCTACATTATGGCAATCAATTGCTAGGCCTGAGCACTGTCACATAATGCATGCAAATACAGCT
Source organism: Nanorana parkeri (assembly GCF_000935625.1). NCBI lineage: Eukaryota > Metazoa > Chordata > Amphibia > Anura > Dicroglossidae > Nanorana > Nanorana parkeri. The sequence continues at coordinate 639,408 of NW_017306759.1, read as the reverse complement.
GACGATGGGGATAATACTTTGAACTATTAAAGAATAGCGGCAGCCCGGGAAAGGTAAGTATAAATGGATGGGTGGGGGTTTTGCACGCACTGTTAATTTACCCTGAATGGACAAGGTGACTGTGTCTATTTAACTATCTTTATAGTAACTATCATGCTATTCCCAAAGCACGTGAACACTCTTGTATCCTTATTTATTGAATTGTTTTATTGACATCATTTAGGCTCTCGTTGCATGACATTCTAAAGATTTGGAAACAATTAACTTTTTTTTTTTTCACATAGCTATGTATATACAGTATATTGTATTATTTATAATAAAAGCTGTTTAACATTGTTTCAGAACATACATTATTTGGCCAAAAGTATGGAGACTTATATTACAAATTATTTGAGGTGCAAAAAGCCAGCTCCATAAAGACATGGTTTGGGGAGTTTGGGTGGGAGGAACTTAAGTGGCCTGTAAAGAGAGCCCTGACTTCAACCCTACTGAATATCTTAAAAATTAATTGGCACATAGATTGTGAGCCAGGTCGTCTCTTCTGAAGGCTTTTATAGCTAAAGATGGTAGACCAACTCCATATTAATACCTATTGCTTTGAAATAAGATATCCAACAAACACATATAGGTGTGATGGTCAGTTGTTCATGAACCTTTGGCCACTTAGTTCAAGCTCCTTGAAGAAGATTTATGTTTTATATTACCTGCCAAGGTTTGAAATGGTAGATGTTTGCACAGCGATTTAATGACAATGTCCCTTTCTGCAAATTGCAATTTTTTAAATCTTCCAGAGCCTTGGCCACAACATGGACTGCTGTGTAGACATTGTATGTGGTCCTTAAATTGGAAACATCAGTAAAACTGTTGTGGATATTTTCTAAACTCTCCGCTCCTGTGCACTCTCTAAATGCTGAGTCCAAAATATCTGTGGCATTTCTATTTGTATTAAATTTGCAGTCTAAGGCTTCCTCCCAAAATGTTTGTATCCAGTCACGTCCCAAGGACATGGATGGATGGATAGCATGCAAAAACGTTTTAAGTCCTGGAATGTTTCCACTGTAGAATGCAAGGCCAATAGTGCCGGCCAAGAGCTTTGAGTATTTTTCAATGGAATGTATACTTGTTGTAGACCAAGCTTCACTAGCCACAAATGTTATATCCGTAACATTCTGCCTCAGCATTTCTTCTAGGATAGCAAAGAGTTCAATGTCCGTGGAGAATGCAACAATGACCTTAACTGTTGATGCTCGGATGACCTTGACTATGTGTTGCGCGTTGCGATCTTGATCATTCATAATGATGTTCTCGGTGAAGGCCACACATGCTCCAGCCTTTAGTAACTCTTGTCTGACCAATTGGATTCCTTGCTGACCATAATCACTATCTGCAGCCAGCAGTCCGACCCAGGTCCAACCAAAATGCAGCACCAGTTTTGCCAGTCCAAGAGATTGGAAGGCATCACTTGGAACAGTCCTGAAGAAGGATGGGAATTTTCTGCGATCACCGAGTAGATAGCTTGTGGAAAAATGACTAATCTGTTATGAGTAAAAATGACATCTGTATATAAAAAGTGCAATGTCTTTGTTTGAAGGCAAAATAGTCTAGACTAGTCAAGTGTATTTTATATAATTTTAAAGTTCTAGGTAGAGATGTTCAGACACCAAGAACCGTACTCTGTACAAGTACAATTACAGATACTTGTCCAGCTCCAAGACTAAACTAGAGAAAAACTCAAAAGTTAGGAGTCAGCTGTAATTTTTAACCACCTACCGTCCATGGCCATTGCTGAACGGCGGGACGGGAGTCTTGTAGGAGCGAGAGGGTGTCTTAAGACGTCCTGCCCCTTCCCCCGCTCATGTGCAGCGCTCAGCATGTTAGCAATGTAAACAGCCAGCAATAGCTGTTTACATTCAAGCCATCAGGAGTCTCTAGAAATGCCCGATCGCTTGCACATTTTCGATGTCTATTTACCCGACGTGATCCCGTCTTTCATATTTTACCAAAAAATTGGGGTGATAATAAATATTTCATAACATTTCATAGGGAAACAGGTTTTTATACAAAATGTAAGGTACTTTTTTTGTTATATAGTAAAAAATAAAAAAACCCCAGTAGTGGTTAAATACCACCAAAGGAAAGCTCTATCTGTCCTCAAAAAATGGTATGAAATTAATTTCAGTACAGCGTTGCATGACGGAATAAATGTCAGTCAAAGTACCTCAGCGCTGAATACTGAAAAATGGCCGGGGCAGGAAGGGGGTGCAAGTCAGCAAGTGGTTAAGGAGCATACAGAGCTCCTGGGATTTGTGCATACCTGTTTTAATGTATGATTTGTATTAAATATATATTCTGTATATTAGGAATGCACCGATACCATTTTTTCCAGACCAAGTACTAAGGTCTCTGATTTGTCCCCCCC
>NW_017306759.1:626120-635661 GCF_000935625.1 Nanorana parkeri | reverse complement strand
CTGATCTACAGCTGCCGATAACAACCATAAAGGCCAACACTAAAATGCACGTGTTCTAAAACTTGCTGATTATAATAAGGATTCAAATCTGAAAAACAAAGTACCTGATTGTATTTGTAGAGTCCCAGAATATGGGCCAATAAAATGGAGTGGGTGGAAATTGCTGGTCCAATAATGGCTGCTAGAGGAATGTCAGGGAGACACCTGTAGTTGGGAATGGCCATTCCGGTCCCACTCAGGACTTGTAAAGAGCTTCCCAGGTCCAGATGGAGAGTGTCGCAGGAATCATAAGCTTGGAAGCCAAGTGTCACATTGGGAAGAATACTGGAGTGCTGGTTGATCTCTTCCATGGCAAACGTCATGGCTTGGAACTGCTGGTAGCTCTCAAAGTGGAATCTAATGTATTAACACAATAAGAGAAGTGTCACTTTAAAAAAAAAGAACTCTCAAAAGCTCTATTTGTATGCACAAGTAAAATAGTTTGTTTAAGAAGAAATCGTAGCCATCTTGGAACTCATTTATTTATGGCATTGTGACATATTGTTTTTAAAGATTCAATAAACTGAGTTTAAAGAAGAACCCTGTGTTCACTAAAATATCTACAGTTTCTAAGGGCAGATCTGTTTATAAGAAACCTGTCATAAGACAAAGGTGCCAGTGTTGGATGCCAATGCTGGCCTCTTTCTGAAAAAGTTTCACTGGCGTTCATGCTATTGCTTTGGATTCAATAGTTTCTGAGTTACTGACCTGGCACTAGTATACAGAAACGAATTCTGACTTTTCAGAGCTGGCTTGTTCTTGTTTGGTGACTCAAAAGTATTGAAGCCTGAAATGACCTGGCAACTTGAATTTCCAAAAATGGCCATATATGATATCCCCCATAGCACCCCTAAAGAGTTTTATTTCAGATGCAATCTTTAAACTATTTAGAACCCTTGTGTACCAAGTTCTTTTTAAGGGTCATCAGTGTACCAATCTTGTCACTGTTGGCAACTTGCCATGAGCAAGATTGCTAAATATAACAAGGGCTCAACCCTTCCATGGTGCTCCTTCACTAGGTGAAATGTTGCACAATCTCCCTGGCCAGTAAGGAAACAGAGTGGGAGCAGTGGTGGAGCGACGCCTCACTGGTCCAGTCAGCAAAAGAGTGGAACCTTAGAAACAGAGTGTTTTTTTGCACTATTAGAGATCCTGTGGCTTGCAATGAGCTTCCAGGGACAGGATCGCTACTGTGATATTATGTTAGAATTACTTTTGTAGGGATGTATCCCTAACACCTCCTGGATTAGTGCAGTGTATGTATGCAAGCCTTTTCTTTTAACTACTCCTCAGTTGGGGGTTGCTGTTTTAGAGGTTGGATTATTGCCCAGGCATGGGGGCTTAGGCCCTCAGGGCCTATCATGTGCTCTGGAACATGTTTAAAAACCATAGAAGGACCTAACCCATGTTGACCTGGATACTACCATGGATTTACTGAGGACACTGGAGCCACACTTGAACCTCCGCTGGTACAAACTGCAATCAATACCTGGAACAGAGAAGACACAGGAACGTCTGTTGTAATGGAGCTACTTCAGCCTGTTGTAATGGAGCTACTTCAGCCTGCTGTGAGAGTGGATGAAGATGAGATCCATACAGGGATTGATAGATAAAGAATGCAAGTTGCTATTGTTGGATATTCCAGTCCTCCCTTCCCCCAGTTCTGCTATTCTAAATAAATCTTTTAAAAGGCATCCATGGACTTTGATCTGTTCATCACTGAAAGAGAATCTGGAACTGTGAGTTACATGCCAGGGACAGGGTTATCTCAGTTGGGAGTCCCACTTGCTATGCACAAGGCCCAATTAGGTAGAGGCACTGTAAATATAAGTTATGTTAGAATCCCATGCTCCCACTCTGTGTAGGCTCAGTCTTCAGTTACCAACAGGTGCATGCTATTTTAGTAATGTGCAGATAGAACCATCTAAAGTGGGTCTAAAGATCTCATTACACTTTAAAAAATGTAATCTAAATATTTGCAAATAAAGTTCCACTTACACAGAGCAAGTAATCCTGGGTGGCCTCTCAGTGAAGGAGCTGATTTGGACAGAAGCATCAAGGTGAAGGGGTAGTACAACCCCTATCAATATATCTCCTGCCTGTTTGACCTCCTGAAGCTCCGAGATGTCCAGTCTGCACTGATGTCCATGGCAGTGGTGGAGTAGAAGGAGATGAGAGAGAAGGATGTGACATGTTACAGTGTAGATTTGGAGCAGCATTCTAAGATTATTCTGAGAAGACAATGTGCATACTTTCAGCTCTCGGTCGATATTGGCCTGTTGGTAAATTTCATCCCCTGTAATAAAATACACAGTTTAGAAGTAGACCCAACCCCAGATCTTTAAAGTGTAACTACACCTAAGGTTTGCTGCCAGCTCTTCACCCGTCTTATCTCACCTATGAGATATTGCCAACAATGCCACTCAAAGGCTTGTTAAAGTCTTCTCAGCCAGATCCACACATGCCCTTTGCACTCTCATTCATTCATATGGAGAATGAGGGATGTAGGTGAGAGAGCTGAACTGGTTAAACATTGAGATTTGTAGACTGGTCAGTAGAGGGAGATTTCAGTAGCTAAGGGCAATTATCTTATCTCTTTCTCTTAAGAATCATTGAGATAGGATATTGGCCATACAAAGGAGTGCATTGCTTTTAGTGAATCAGCTCATAGACTTGCACTGTCAGAATGAGCAGTAAAGCACAACCACTGTGTAGCACTCCTTATATCAAAGTGATTTTAACAGTTTATTTAAAAAAATACAAAACAACAAAAACAATAAAATAGGTCCCAATGAGGCCCAGCAGGACTGAAACATGTAAGTGTGTGTTGCTTTTATGGACTTTACAGTATGAAATAAAGATACATTTGGAGGAGATTTCTTGTGTGATGTCATCCTGCTGTAAACACAGCAGTATTTTTTTTAGGGTGGTTTTTAGAATTGCCGTGTCGTTTGTGGGTTTTTATTTTTATGATGACTGGGTCTGTTTTTAAGCTTGGGGTACTCAAAGTGGAGCATTCACTTGTTACTGACCATCTGCTCTTGGAGCTGCTATCAACAGCATGACACTGCATCATTTATAAGGAAAAAAATAACTGCAAGAACAGTGTGCACCTAAACCACCTTGCATTATATCACTCATATTTTCTGCACCTCCTTATCCCCATAGAGAAAATAAAAGTCAGGCATACACCAGTTAGGCCTTTTTGCCACGATTAAAACTGTCCTATTGCTTGCCAGTTTCACAGTACTGTATTATCTGCAGTCTCTTAATTCTTGTAGTAAAACACCTTCCCGTATCCTTTGTCTCAAGTAAATGTAGGCCTAGCCTTGCTCATTAACATTGTCCTGCTGTGCTCTCTTATTAATACTGTAGTAAAAAACCAGCTTGAACTCTTTGTTTCTAGTAAACTTAGGTCTAACCTTGCTCTTTAACACTGTGATCTCCTAATATTGTAGTAAAACACCTGCTGTCTCTAGTAAATTTAGGTCTAGCCTTGCTCAATAACATTGTCCTGCTGTGTATCTTATTAATAATGTAATAAAACACCTCCCTTCACTCTTTCTCTAGTACATTTTAGCCAATTCTTCCTCATTCCAAATGTCCTGCTGCTGTCCAGTTTTACACTGCTGAATCATCTCTGGTTTCTTAATTCTTAACTAGAGCTTGACAATCATTGAGCAGCAGCAGGTCAGTTTGGCTGCAGTGAAAACAAGGACAGCCCAGCAAGCTACCGGCCATTTTCTATCTGCCGGTCAAAGTGGCCCTATTACCGTTTAAAAAAATAAAAATATGTGTTGTTGCTAAAGCTACCGGAAAAAATAAAACTGAAATTAATCAGATTGTGGTGCTGCTGTATGTAAGCCAAGCAAATTGTAACAGTAAAATATATTCCACAGCCAAATGTGTGCTGCCAGTGTACTCTGCCACTGAGACTGTTCATGAAAATATTACTGTTTTATAACATCAAATACAGCTTTAAGGCATAGTCCAAGGTCACCCTCGAAGCTGCATGCAAAGACCATCTTTCCTGCTGTATGGCATTTTTTTCTTCATTGGTACATGTCCCTTGTGACAGTGTCCAGCTTCCCATTCATTTTTTGGACAGTAGTTTACCAATTAGCCATAATAATAACCTGAAATTAATAATAACCTTCACTCCGATATACAGTAGACTTTAATAGAATTTACTGCTAAGTTCGGGTTCACTGAATTTCAAACAGGACTTCCAGAATCCTCAGTAAATGGAACCCAGGCAGATGAATCCATCCAATGGTCTCTGGACTGGAGCACGGGGATACATTTTTGAATAATAACCTTTACAAAATGAAGCGGTTGCTGTATATTGTGACATGTCAAGAAGATACTCATGTAGAGTTATCTGAAGGTCCATTTTAATCAACAGACCAACACAAATGTTTGTATAAGAAGGGTCCTATTTAGTTTTTGCTCCAAACCTGCTTCCCAGTGCACATGGACAATGTAGAAATCTAACTGCATAGAAGTATAATCCGTATAATATAAACAACAGGGATTTCATTGCAGATGTGTGCAAGTTGGCTCGTGAGCACAAGCAAGTCATGTGTGATAGTCCTTCATACTTACTGTTATAGAATGCCGTCCCCCACCTCCTCACAATTTGTTTACTTCCCCTTTTTATATCAAGATCAATCTGTAGCCCGTGAATTGAGTTAACCCCTTCAGAGTCAGTTTCATGTCAATGCAAGTCATTTCAAGCCACGAAATGTCAGGTATGCTCTACCGTGCAATTAAATGGTTAGAAAAATTCTCTGAAGAGAAGGACGTAGAGATGCTTTTCTCCCTGGGAACCGAATTAAGTCAATTAACCTGCTATGGGAATTACTACCGCTGTAAAAAAAACAACTTGCGTTCAAGAGATAATTATTATTTTCAACAGGCAAAATGAATTATTATTAAATTCCAAAGCAAACCAAAGAACGTACTGTATATGAATACGTGTGTAAAGTCTGGGCTGGAGTCCCCCTGTTCAAACATTGGCATTCATCCTCTCCAGGCATGACCTGAAAATGTTATAAGGGCTTGTGTACATGGGCTTTTAAAGGCACATCAAACACAGGCCAGCAGATTCCCATTTACCCCAATGGTACACCGTGGATGAATGAGACTAAATTTGACCTACTTTGCATTGCGCTGCATTGTGTTGCATTTCTCTGAACCCAGCAGGTTCTATTAGAGATGTGTGTACATTGTAGGCAAAGCAGGTCAACAGCATCACTTTGCAGTCAAATGCATATATTTGTAAGGCCTGTTAGGGTTAGGCAGGGCCTCTTAAAGGCAGGGATGGGTGTGTGCTGGATACTATCACTGATTATTACCAGGGCACGAGTTCACTAAGAGAGGGAGTCTTCTGTGAGCTAAAAAGGTTTAAGGTCTATTGTGTGCCCTAGGTGGAGAATTAGGTCCTCAGCTGCGTTAATGTAATAGACCCTCCATGCAGCTTCCCCTTTGGGGGAAAGCCATATGTTTCACCCTGAGTGGGGCATCACTAGGTTAAGTTACTGGATTAAGATTAAGATATCCCTGGGCAATATACTGGATTAAGATATCCCTGTTAGTGGGCAAGAAAGTTAAACTTGGCCAGCCATTAAAGATGGAATGAGGTTTGTCTATTGACTGTATTTATGTAACTTCCAATTCAGTATAAATAATTTATAGACAGAAGAGTCTCTTTATTGCTATGGAAATGATGGTAAGCGTATACAAAGGGAGCAGATAATTTGTTGCTGGCTTTGGTTGGGAAGTGGGTAGGGGCCTAGTAATGCATGGTCTGCCAGCTTGTTGGTGGAGAATAGGGTTCTCTGGGTGTACCATGCACCATGCGACCTGGAACCCAAGTAACTAGGCCTGGATCTAGGGAATACAGAGGGGCTCCTCCTGTGTTAGTCATGAGGTCATTCCCAACATGCCATGTTGGAACTAAACAAGATAAAACATTTTGGGAAAAAAACATTCAGATGATCAGAGTCTAACTAGAGGCCAAGAAGGTAAAGACCTCCAGCATTGGGGGATGCTGGGATATCCAGACACTGAGGAAAGCCAGCATATTAAAGGTAATAAACTGGACCTCGTTGTAGCTGTCAGGAAGTCTCCGAGCTAGGAAGCTCACAATGAAACCAATAAAGGCCAAGAGAAAGAGGTAACCGAACATAGTCAATTAGGCAACTGTTGAACCTTTATTATATTCAATAATAGTTATTCCAAGTTAAAATTATTAGGGCTGTGCAAATTAACGATTAATTTCTCGATTAATCGTTAATCTTTTTGATCGATTACAATTTTTTTGATCGATTATTTTTTTTTTGAAACTCTGCTCGAGCGCCAGCCAAGGCATTGGCCTATACACATACAGCACAGCAATGAAGTCATACAATGAACTAGGATCACACTAATCCAGCACGTTATTATTCTGAGTTGCCCCACGTGAGATTAATAACGTGCTGGATTAGTGTGATCCTAGTTAATTTTATTACTTCATTGCTGTGCTTTATGTGTATAGACCAATGTAGTTGGATCTGTATGTGCATTATAATTAATCGAAATTAATAAATCGATTAAAAAAAGTTTTGATTAATCGAACACAAAAATTTTAATCATTACCAGCCCTAAAAATGATGTGTTGTATTCTGGGAAGGGAGGAGCAATAACCCTAACCCTACCATACAAGTGTGTAGGTTAGGTTAATGACCATATAAGACACATTTGGGTTTGCCCATCTCCTGAGATTACTGTCTGGCATGGTGGCTATAAAAGCAAATATCATAAATTATGGTCTTGGCCAAAATTCAGGAGATGCAGAGAGCGAAAAACTATTCAAAGAGCAATCTGAAGTAGTCAACACCTCTCACACTGGGGATAACCAATGAAGATCAGAGGGCAGAGAAAGCACAATGAGAGGGAGACCAAGAGAAGGCAGCTGATATAATAATTGTTGGCTTTAACTAAAGTAAATATCACCAATTCAAGTGTTCCTCACACATTCAAGAAAAGCACAAGGATACAAACATTTTATTTCAATGTGAATGTTACCTATGTCTCTTTCACCTATGTGACTATAATTTTTAAAATGTATAAATTACAGTTGAGTCTTCTTAAAACAGAAGGAATCTACATGTCTCTGTTCTGTCACAAACCACAAAACTAAGGGGTTTATTCCTCTGGAGTGTCCATACACTAATTAAAGATGGCCAACAAGCTGCATTCAGTTTGAAATAAATGTCTGTATAATATTAAGCTGTATCTATACTATACACCAATGAATCTGGATTTAATGTTGGCCAACGGGACATAAAGGAATGATTCCACATTATTATTATTATTATACAGGATTTATATAGCTCCAACAATTTGCACAGCGCTTTACAAAATGGAGGAGACAGTACAGCTACAATACAATTTACAATACAATACAGTTTCAGTACAATAGGGTTAGGAGGGCCCTGCTCATGAGAGCTTACAATCTAGTAGGAGGGGCAAGTGATACAAAAAGTAATAATTGTTCAGATTGAGTTGTTGAAAGAAGTAAAAGGCAGTTATGTTGAGGTGGAATAGGCTTCCCCGAAGAGATGGGTTTTTAAGGATCGCCTAAAGGTGAGCAGCGTAGAAGATAGGCGGGCAGGTTGGGGTAAGGAGTTCCAGAGGATGGAGGACACTCTGGAGAAGTCCTGGAGGCGAGCATGGGAGGAAGTAATTAGAGAGCTAGACAGCAGGAGGTCTTGAGAGGAGCGGAGAGGACAGTTTGGGTGATATTTTGAGATGATCCTAAAATGAAGAATACACTTTTTGTTATTGGGATTTGTGATAGAAATGAGATGTAGATACTTTCTTTCTCTATCCAATAAAACATTAAAACACTAGGAGAAGGCGCTGTTTGTTTTATTTGTTTTACATGTTTCTGATATAAGAAGACTCTTTTGTGCTTGGCACTGGTTTTGTTGTGAGCCTTTTGGTTGATTTTGGTCCCCCTCCCCATGACCACTGTGGTTATACTTTCTCTTATGTGAGTATTAAAGTCAAGGCCTTTGCAGAACAAGAAATTAGAAATCAGGAAATTGGTTATTGTGGGAAAGTGTTCTACAGGAGGTATACATTTCACTTAACCGGTAGGAGATGTGGCGAAATTACATAATGTATGGGAAATGCAGTGGTGTCAATGAGGAAGGTGAAATGAAGGTTTATTTTTGGTAGAGTGGGCTTTAAATGGCTCCTGGGAGTTGCTGAAGCTCTTTTAACTATCCTGGACCTGTATAGGTGCCAAAGAATGGTCCCTTCTTAGCCTCATTATTTTATGGGAGCTTAAATTCTTTTTTTTTAAATCAGATCGTGTTTATAGACAGATCGCAAGACTGACAATAACATAGTATAGACATATATATAAAAAAAAAAAATAATAAAACTTCACCAAGTACCAAACTAGCGCCTCATACTACGATCAGTACGTGATGCATAGAGTTATAGTAAGTATTTGCATATGTAGAAAGGGCAGTACCATTGGGAAACAGATGTTTAGTACATGCTAATACCAAAGAAGAAAAAATTAAGCTACGGCTACTGGGATCTGAAGCTCAGCCAGGGGGACCAGACCAGGAAGAATTTATGATCTAGCCCTCTCCTTTGGTATGTTACACGTTCAACGGCAGTGATTCTATCTAGTTCCAGCATCCACTCCGATACAGTAGGCAGGGAGTGCGATATCCATTTACGAGCGATAAGTCTCCTAGCAGTAAAAATGGCTCTATGGACAGCCGTCTCTAAATTATTAGTCAGATCGATGTTAAATAAATACACATGTTATCATCATACCATGATATAAATATAAGTAAATTGACCTTCAATGTGTGTTATTCTCTAGTTGTGCCCACTAGGCCAATATCCTGAAATAGTCCACTTAACCTATGTAATCTTATCTCCCCGCTCTTCAACTAGGAGCACTGCCCATGATCATATGTGGAATATATCATGTCTATCTTTGGAATCATGTGTGTTTTCACTGACCGGTGATTTAGGGATCCCGTGGATGAACTTTGTTTGTGACCGCTGCAATTTGCATTGCAAGTGCAGCATTAGTAGGACACGTGCGGCCAAATGCAACTATTTGATCCAAACACAGAACACGGGTTTTACCTTCTAGTCACAGCACAGCTCAGAATAGAAAAAATACTTTATAAATAAGTCCTCTCTCCTTGTGAACTGCTACAAAGACAACGTTGCAGTCTGATTACTGGAGGAGGGGAAACTGAGGAAATGCTGCCTCCTGCCTGCAGAAGACTAATCACTGGCGGAGGCAAGACTGAGGAAATGCTTCCTCTTACCTTCAACAGACTGATCACCGGGGTAGGGGGACTGAGGAAAAGCTTGTTTCTACCTGCAGCAGACTGATCACTGGGAGAAGGGAGACTGAGGAAATGCTTTCTGCTGCCTGCACCACACTTATCACGGGGGGGGGGGGGGGGGGGGGGATAGC
>NW_017306759.1:624218-625988 GCF_000935625.1 Nanorana parkeri | reverse complement strand
CCCCAATGTTGCAGAGTGACGCGGGGGGGGGGGGGGACTGAGGATATGCTTCCTTCTGCATGCAGCAGACTGATGACATCATCTCAGCCTAGGCAAGGTCACTGATTGGAGCTCAACGATGGCCTTTTAATCATAAAATATGGAACGTTGGTGAAATATGACCCTGTTGCTCCACATTGTGACATGTCAGGAATTTATTCATGACAGGTACTCTTGTTGCAATGCTCACTATTTAGCAGGACAAAGCTTACTGCTTCTCAGGTTAAAAATACAATTCCTTTCCATCCCATGTAAATTTAGAGCGGTGACAATTCAGCCGAATGTTTTGGTGTTCTTGCGGGTTGTGGGGACACTTCCTTTTTCCTTCACAAGAACACAAATTCTACGCCTCACACAACCACATGCAAAACGTAGAAGAGGCGACATTTCTCCTTCTCCTTCTTCATAACAAATGCAAGAGATACAATGTGACAACTCCAGAGAACACCGGAGGCAATACAATGTGACAACTCTAGAGAACACTGGAGGGGATACAATGTGACAACTCCAGAGAACACCGGAGGCAATACAATGTGACAACTCTACAGAACACTGGAAGGGATGTGACAACTCTAGAGAACACCGGAAGGGATACAATGTGACAACTCTAGAGAACACCGGAGGGAATACAATGTGACAACTCTAGAGAACACTGGAAGGGATACAATGTGACAACTCTACAGAACACTGGAAGGGATGTGACAACTCTAGAGAACACCGGAAGGGATACAATGTGACAACTCTAGAGAACACCGGAGGGAATACAATGTGACAACTCTACAGAACACCGGAGGGAATACAATGTGACAACTCTAGAGAACACTGGAAGGGATACAATGTGGTCCTTGTCCAGGTGGTGGAGGAACACACAGAGTGTAGCACTAATGAAGAATGGATTATTAATGGAATACTTTTGGATGGATCCGATGATGGAAGCTCAAAGAGGATATCATTCTAATTCCATGCTGATAGATCATTTAAGTGCTTTTTGAGTTAAGGGGTCCAACTCTTCTGATGCGTTCATTGTCCAGGTGGTGGAGGGACACATGGAGTGTTGCACTAATGAAGAGTGGATTATGGTCAGTAGTTTTGAAATACACTTCTAAACATTTCTAGATATAAGTTCATGTCAGGTGACTATAAAACAGCTGCCATAGAACAATCCTCATTCCAATCTTCAGCTGTTTTCGTCTTTTGATTTTATTTCTTTAACAATTCAATTTCGTTTTAAGAGTTCAGTTTCTTTTCTTTTTTTAAGTTAACAGGGAAATCCTCAGGAAACTTCAGTCCACAATGAAAACGAAAACTGTTTCTTCAACTTTTCCTCACTTCAGCATATACAATCTGTGTATCGGGATCCGGCGGACTCTCTTTTTCTTTACGTATAGAAGATACGGAGTGGTTCACAGTAGCGTATACCAAATCTTCACCCTGTCATAGTGTTACATAAAAAATATATAAATGAGACAATATATAACATAATACAATACAATATAATATAATATACAGTATATACTGTATAAATAAATACATCAGTGGTAGACCTCAGCACTCCAGCTGTTTTGGAGCTACAATGCATTGCAAGACTGACAGCCACAGGCATGACTCCCAGAGGCAGAGACATGATGGGATTTTTGGTCCAGCAGGAGAAAACTGGGCAGGGCTGACTATACTATTTGGAATTGCAGTGCAGCAGAGGCAGCGTTGTCAGCTCACACAGTAAGTTAGGAC
>NW_017306759.1:602636-623284 GCF_000935625.1 Nanorana parkeri | reverse complement strand
TATATATATATATATATATATTTCATTTAAATGCTGTGAATAGGGATGAGCTTCAGGTTGACCATGAGTTCGACCTCGACCCAAGCTGTTTCCAATTCACTAATTGTCCAAACAATTTGACCAGTTTGCCCGCCCACCAAACCTCTTACAACTAACAACCCTTGACTCTGTATATCCCACACAGCATAATTGGTTGACTAGTAGCTGAGCCATGCATTGTCATTGGTTGACGGTTGGCTAATCTGAGCAGTATCATTGCTTAAATGGTGGCTGAGCTGTGAGGTGTCTACGGAATTCGTATTTCGGAGAAAAAAACAACTACCACATTGACTCCAATATTAACAAAGGTATTTTTGCTTTTTAACTTCATCATAACGAATGTTCGTAAAGTTACAAAAATGTGCCGAAACTAACGAAAATTTGTATTTCGTACGAATCCGAATTGAGTTTCGGATACGAATTACGAAATACGAAATAATGGATATTCCGAAACAGAACAAAACGGAACAAATTTTTTTACGGCGCACAAGTATAGTCATGGGTTCACTGGTGGCTGAGCCAAGCAGTGTCATTGCTTGAATAATGGCTGAGCAGTGAGGTGTCATTAGTTCACTGGTGGCTGAGCCGTGAGGAGTCATTGGTTCACTGGTGGCTGAACCATGCAGTGTCATTGGTTGACTGGTAGTTGAGCCATGCAGTGCCATTTGTTGACTGGTGGCTGAGCTGATCAGTCTCATTGGTTGACTGGTAGCTGAGCCAAGCAGTGTCATTGGTTGACTGGTAGCTGAGCCGAGCAGTGTCATTAATTGACTGGTGGCTGAGCCGTGATGTTTCATTGGTTGACTGGTGGCTGAGCTATACATTGTCATTGGCTGTTATGGTGGGCCCTCTTACTTCTGAGTAATCAATTACAATGTGTGGCCATCTGCTAGTATCCAAGCCACCAGACCGTTCTGGCTTTGATTAGTTTGGATGTTCGCCAAACTCACATTTATAGTTGCATTTATCGAACGTCCAAGTGAACTCAAACCCAGACTAATTCTCTCATACCTAGTAAATATATAAAATGACCAACTTCCACCTATATTGTGTTTCCAATGTTGGGTTTCCTGTTTAAAGTGTCTAAATATATTCCCCTTAAAACCCCCAATACAATTCTTGAACGCCACTTGTGTGGGAGGAATAGTGCTAATGTCCCGATCGTGGTGCATTGCACTGATTACTTTTTTGTTTTGTAATTTAATTGAAAAGTCCCAAGTGACACGTCATTCTCTGTTCTTTCCATTGAGATGCAGTGAGGTTCATTGCAACAAGCTGTGCAGAAAAAAGAACCACATGAGGATTTTTTTTTTCGGCACACTCCACCGCAATGCTGAGGTGTGAACTGACCTAACTGAAACAAGACTTTTTACCTTGTCTATGCGTTGGGACTCTGCAACCCCAACACTTCTATTGCGAACGCGCCCTAAAAATACTGATGTCCAGTGAAGGGGATCTAGTAAAATTGGACATATTTCTACAAAGTCACAAAGTGTTCTCCCAGCGTTGTTCCATATTATACGTAAGAATTATCTGTTGGTTGTTAACTGGGTCAAATTATACAAGGTAAAGAAATAAATAAATTAACATCACCATCTGTTGTCTTCGAATCATTGTCGGGTTTTCATAACCTGAAAGGTGAATACATAGTCAGTCTGTGCTTTAAACCTTTTATGGAGGCGGCCATTGTTTATTTTCCAAATGCTAGCTCCCAGTTAAATCACTAACTAGGGACAAGCATGCAGATGAGGACTTCTGACTTGCCCAATCTGTTAGTGAGAGTATTGATTAGGGATGCACCGATACAGCTACTAGTATAGATATAGGTGCCGATACCGAGTATTTGGGTGAGTACTCATACTTGCCCATATGCTCCCGATGCCTATCCCGATACCGGAACTTCTGATATCAGGAAGCCGGGCAGCGAGCCATTACATACTGATTTGCCGGGAAGCTAGGTCCATGCTCCCTTGTCACCAGGGAGCATGGAGCTAGCTTCCCGGCCAAGCAGGAAGCCATGGGGACAATGACTCATCCCTTGGTGCCGAAGGAGCATGGAGATGGCTTCCCTGTTAATCGGGGAGCTGAACATTGGATGATGCCCTCAGAGACTCTATGGATGTTGTTTAAAATTTCATTTGATTTTAACATTTGATTTTGGAATCAATGGTGTTTTCCCGAACAAACACCACATTCACTGTCTGAAATGTTACAATTTCACAAGAAAAAATTCCATCCCACTCCTTAAATTTTTCTTGTCACTGCGAAGGAGAACAATTGTCAACTTGACCCCCATTAACTATTAGAAAATTGACAAAATGAAAATTAATTTCTTCCACTAATTTTTCCTGGTGTATGGCCGGCTGAGCTGGAAGTTATAGAAATTCTGAGGATCTAAATTACAAAAAAATTACCTCCTTTTTGGTCGTCTGACATCTCCATCGTCTCCATCGTCTCAACAATAGTCTCTCTGAGGAATAAACAACAATAGAGACAATTAGAGGAAAAGATAGATAGATAGATAGACAGACAGACAGACAGACAGACAGATAGATAGATAGACAGACAGACAGACAGATAGATAGATAGATAGACAGACAGACAGACAGACAGACAGATAGATAGATAGATAGATAGATAGATAGATAGATAGATAGATAGATAGATAGATAGATAGATAGATAGACATACCCCAAACTGCTCTCTTTGTTACCTATGTGAGGGGGAAAAAATCCATTATTGCAATGATTCTTGGCTTGTTATCATCTCCTCTTACTCTCCTTCATTATTTACAAATCTATGAACCTTTATCTGTTTAGGACATATCCACAATGACATCACCCCCCCTCCAAACACACACACTGCAAGGGTTAAATGAACGCTCATTCTAGATGCAGAGAAATAAGGTGTAATACCTACCTTCACAGATAGGGGGAGTTCGGAACAAGGTAATTATGACAACTTATTCTTCTACGCCCAGATTTAAAGGACTCCAGTTATGCAAAAAGTTAACCCTTGCAGTGGGACTACCCCCACATTGCAAGGATTGGCTGCTCGTTTTTCTTTAGGGGCCGGAAAAAAAAAAGATATACTCACTCGATCCTCAGTCTTGTGGTGGTGATCGCTTACCTCTTACCCCCTCCTCTGTGGCTGTGGTATGTCCATCGGCGCCCTCACATCTGAAGCAAGTCAATAGACTGTAGTAGATGTGAGGACATCAGAAGGGCTTAGACCGCCAGTGCCATGGGAAAAGAGGTCCTGCAGACCAGTCTAGCAGACAGGCAGGATTGAGGTTCCGGTGAGTATATATGTTTTTTATTTGAGCCCCTGAAGAAAAACAAACAGTTAACCTTTGCAGTATGGGGGTCGCTCCACTGCAAGGGCTAGCTTTTCACTTTTCTGGAGTTCCTCATTAATGAGCATTTAACCCTTCTAATGTGGAGACCGTGGGGGTGCTACTGCTCTTCTTCTTGGAGTTGGGCTTTAATATACATTGCTGCTCCCAAGCAGTTGAATTGTAAAAATTAACACATCTCAAAATGGTTTTACTTATAATAGCAGACAATAAGCCAACATTGTTATCCGCCCTCCTACAGTAAGCCATCTTCATTTTGCCATGGCATGCTGATAGCCCCTCAGCCGGTTTTCTTCTGGTGGGCCTTGGGTATGGCACTGGGTGGAACCACCAAAGCTGGCACAAAATAAGCACCCACCTCTTCCATAAACTCATATACTTTCAGATATTTACCCTCATTGAAAAGCTACACTTGTTTCCCACAGCCAATGACTAAGGTAACATGGCGCTGTGCTAGAAAGCTCTTGGATTTGATCATTAGTGATGTTTTTCTGGGCTTACAAACTGAGTAAACTTACCTCCTTTTTTCAAAAAGTAGAGGGCCAAGGTCATGAAGACGACCAGGAAAACAGCTACCACGCAAAGTACAATTGTTAATGTTGGTGATGGTGCTTTAGGTGGGTTTGACTCAATATCTGGAACTTGAAAAACATAGGCAGTCAACAGAGGTATCATGGGCCAAAATGGAGTGATTTTTTTGGTCATTTTGATGTATGCTTGTATCATTGTGCAATGCGTTTTCCTCCTCTCCTTAAAGGGACATGTCCTCAAAATGACCCTGAGCCCAATCCTTCTACAAACATGTCCTCAAATGGGACTTGGACCTGGAATGGAAATTAGTATTGGGCTGCCTAATTAGGTTCATCTTTGTAATGGATCCGGTATTCTTACCTTTCCGACGTCTCGGAGGGTGGTTCCGCCTCCGGTCCGCTGACGTCACGTCGCTCCACCCTCTTCCTTGCCTTAAACCACGAACATTCCCTTGCCCCGCCTCCCGCGTTCCTGCAAGGGCGTGGATGCCGGACAAGCTCTGAGCAACTCCACTCTCCATCCTGAACCAGAGGTTACTCCCTAGCCACCTCTTCAGAGCATACTTCCACTCTTGACTCTGCTGGGCTGCTGAGACTTGTGCACTCCTTATCCTCAGCCTCTACAACTAGCATTCAGCCTCAATCCATGGAGGGAATCCTAAAAGTGCAGTACAACTAACAGCAAGTATTAATACCACTGCTGCCTATGTTCGTTCAATCCTAAAGACTTCAACCTGTGATGTGCAGATAAAATCCCAACTTGCTACTGCTACTATATGTTTATTTACTGTTATTGAATTATATACGGATTCGGCAGCTGTGTTCCATCTCTGGCCATAAGGGGTATTATAATCTTAGACTCTGCAGATCATACTATGTGCCCAACGGTGTCCTTATTCCATCATAGGATACAAGAATACAGACAGGGCTAGATTTGCCACAAGGCCACCGAGGTCTGGCCTTGGGGCGGCAGGTAGCAGAGGGGTGGCAGCGGTGTGGAATCTCCCGACGCCCGGGACATGCATTTCCGGCGCATCGGGCGGTAAGTTGTTTTCTACCTTTAGCCCTGCTATGGGCAAGCAGGGCTAAATGTAGAACGTGGAAGCCGCTTGTTTGTTTACAAGTGATCTCGGTGATGTCGCCAAGATCACTTGTAATGAGACTGCACATTGAAGAACCTGGCCTTGGGGCAGCAGGGAAAGTATATCCGGCCCTGAAGAAAAAAGTAAAGAGTGTTTCAGTTAAATTTTCATTCTATTTTAGTTTTTTTGCCCTGTAACCAGGGCTGTAACTACCATGGGGCGAGTGAGGTACTCGCCTCATGCGCAGCTGAAAGGGGGCGCAGCCAGGGCCGGCCTGGCTGCGCCCCCTCGCACATGTTGCTATGGACGAGCACAGGGCGCCATTGGCAACAGGGGCACCAGGCAGCCAACACAGCTGCGGCTCGGCAGGGAAAAGAGGAGCGGCACAGCCTCCAGCTTCTCCTCGGATCCCTGCTGCTCTCCCCTACCTGTATAGGCAGAGGACTCTGTGTCCTCAATCTCTTTTTCTATTTCAAAAGGGAAATGTCAGGGGTCTGTTTAGACCCCTAATATTTCCCCGAAGCCCCCCAACAGTGAAAAAAATTATAATAATAATAATTTAAAAAAACAACCCCACACACACACACATTACTAGACCTGTGCAAATACTAAAAATCTGTTTCAGGCGAAATTAACGGAAACAAAAAATGTTTTCTTTAGTTTCTTCAAATAAATCAAATTTTTATGCTATTTTGGATTTGACCTCCAGTGCATAATGCGCAAGTGCTCCGCCATCCTGGCAGGCGTATGTTGTCACATACCGCACACGTCTGTTGGGGGCACAATTTTCTGTTCTTGCCTCGGGTGCAAAAGGAGCTAGCTACGGCTCTGCCTGTAGCTAAAGCCAGCACATACTGTGGAAGCCAAAGCATCATAAGTTACAACTCCTGCACTAAAGCCTTATTTCTCAACTGGTGGGTCGTGACCCAAAAGTGGGTCGCGACCCCATGTTTAGTGGGTCGCCACTTGCCTTCCACTTTTCTAGGTGAAAAGCTCATCAGTCTCCCCCTAGCGCAGCACTGTCAGTTCTTGCGTCAAACAGCCATTCAAAATATGCTGCCCGTTGCCGAGTGTCAGCTTGAGGTGGGATGGGCTGGGGCTATGGTCATGAGGGAGCTCCATCTATACGTACAGCTCCCTCACGTGTCCTGTAGGGGTGCCTGGGCCAGAGTGATGTCACATTCTGGTTACCTACAGGACACACACAGGGAGCTGTCCAAGCAATGCACATATGGATGGAGCTCCTTCACAGTACATCAGCCCACACTGGACCACAGTCTGAGGATCAGCTCCAGTTCTCGTAAGGTATGGAGACTGGTTTTGAATGGCCCCCCAAATGCACCTCCCACCCACAGTTTGATTGCACACACCGGAAAGTGCAATACCACAATGCTGTGCGACCCATTGCAGTCCAACTTGGGTCACAACTTAATGACCAAGGACAAATGTGGGTCCCAGGGTTACACAGGTTGAGAACCACTGGATTCCAATCTAAACCATCTGAAAGAGCCCTGAATAAGGAAATGCTACAATACCAATGCATTTGCTGTATATTTACACAACAATCATGAAAAGATTGAATCCAAATCACCAGGTTGTATTTCGGTGCTCCTCACCCACCACATACTGAAGTTCCTTTGCTGAATAACCAGCAAATAGACTGGTCTCTTTTTGAGGAGTCCAAGCTACAGATCCCACACACCATGACTATCTGACCTTTCTAGTTTTGAGTACACTATTCCGTACCACCGAGCCCCATCCATTGACGATAGCTTTTTAGGGGACTTTATTATTTTGCCCACTCATCGCTGAATTAGCTGTTTTTTTTTTAGATCTGCACGGACTTCATATTCAAAGTGACTCTGTCTGTTGAATGGGCAAAGTGACAGAGTTTTTTCTGCAGCCCACCATCCAACCCATATATCTTTCTTGCTTCCTATTGCGCTATTGCTTGAGGAGTCAAACCTGGTGTAAGCTCCATGTTGGATGGTGTTGGAGTTACATGGGATTGATTGACATTGTCTACCTAAAATGACAGTGAAATGGCAATTGGCTGCTAGGCCTGAGCACTGCATCATGGGAGGAGGTCACCTATTCTCCACATACCCGAAGCACTAACGGAACAATAGAGCATCCAAGGGAGTGCTGGGAGGGTACGTTTATGTCGGAGGTGGGCTTTAAATAGACCCTACCACTGCCAAATTAGGGTAAGAGCAGAATCCCTTTAAACTGGACAGCATAATCACAAATTAACTAACGGAGAAATGGTGGAGAAGAAAGTTAACAAGACGTCAAAAAGCATGACCTGCAAAAGAAAAGGCTTTTTATCAAGGACCTCCTCTGTTCTGTGCTTTCTGGCAGAGTAACAGCCTCTTTACATCGACACTTCTGGGTGTTTTGGATGCATCCACTTTGTGGTTCCCGCTGCTGGCCTTGCATCAGTACAATACACAGCAGTGGCATAGGGGGTCAGCAGATGGAACACACAATGCCTTGGAGTGGGGGGGGGCTCAGGTATCCAGCACTCTCAAAAGTGTCAAATGTGAAGATTCTTCAGACAGCCATAGCTGTTAAAGAGACCCAAGATTGGAGAAACTGGAGACAGTTGAATATAAAACCCGCTTTTCATTAGGAGATATCGTACCTCTCATGTGCCTATGGAAGAGTGGAAGAGTGAGCTCTAAATACAGTTTGGTCTTATTTTGATAGATACCTTTTGACATTTATAACAGTCAGTACGTACCTTTCACTACTAAACGTGTTCCAGGACCTTCTTCTACGATTGTTTCTATGCGGTTAGGATTATATTTATTAAGTGGCGCCAAGCATCGTCTTATTATCACTCGGCAGTAGATGATGGTGTTATTGGGCCCATGGAAGTCTTCTATATGAAGATTAGAGCCGTCCACCAGTCTGGTCTTTCCCTTGTAATTGAGGTGTATGTAGTCCATGTTTGGATGGTAGACGTAGCTCT
The DNA here is from genome assembly GCF_000935625.1 of Nanorana parkeri. Lineage (NCBI taxonomy): Eukaryota > Metazoa > Chordata > Amphibia > Anura > Dicroglossidae > Nanorana > Nanorana parkeri. The sequence goes on along the minus strand of NW_017306759.1, from coordinate 615,304 downwards.
CTCTAGAATCCCCGGTCATCCAGTAGACTTCCATCCGTAGAATATCATTGCGCTGTTGTACAGTAGAGCTGCAATTGATTGTAGCGGATTGATGGATTTCCACTTCCTCCGGCTGAGTGATATTTAGGTTGTTTGTTTTATCTTAAAGTAAAAACACAGAAACTATTAAAAAAAGGCTTTTTGTACATTATGTATTGTTTTCTAAATGACATGCTACTCCCACACTGCAAGGGTTAAATGCTCATTTTGTCTAGGGGACTCAAATAAAGCCGATTTAGTCCCCTGATCCCCGGCTCCTCCAGCCTTCTAGAGCGGTCCCAGCAGCCTCTTCTCGCCTGGGCTCCGCCCCCACTGAAAGACTGTTTTTTATTTACAGTAGAACTAAAGTCTCCGGTATGACAGTCTAAATAAGTCCCAAATCCAGTTACTATGTGATGCACAAACCTCAAAGGAAACAAAAAAACTTTCTTTACCTCCCCTGACTGAGCCAAATCCTCCTTCATTTGGGTCTCACATGCTCTCCCTCCCAGACAATGTGGGAGGCATACAGCCACTGGTTCCATGCTGTCAGTTCAGAAAGCTGTGGGTGGGGCTGGGTGTAGACAAGTGCTGATTGACTAGCTACAGGCTTGATAATCAGCAGCGGCAATGCTGCTAGCTACACCCCCTGCATCAGCTTCTCCTATAGTGCAAGCAAGCACAGCCTACATGAGGGTGACAATTCTGCTCTGAATTCGTGATTGGAGCAGCATTGTTGCCACCCCATCACAGGAAGCTGCATTAGGTGGACTTCACTGGCCTGATCAACAGGTATTTGTGGGTCTCTGCAGGGGGGACCATGAGAAAACTGTAAGTACAGATGAACCTATAATTAAGTGATTCAGCACATATTTTTTTTAAAAGGGAAGGTCCTAGTTCTACTTAAAGATTGGTGTAAATCTTAACTCTCCCCCTTCATCGAGTCTTTTACAATGGGATAAGGATTTGATTGGACTTGATTGAAATAAATCTTCATTAGGACTGGAATTGTATTGGCCCTAACGAAGGGAGAGTGTTGTCGCCTCGAAAGACGTGAGCTTTTTTGGTTTGATTGAATTGTGAACAATTAAAGGCACTTTTGGACTTTTTTTGGAATAGGAAACGTTGGACGAGGAACCTTCTGGAAGGGTGTCCAGGTATTCTTTTAACGAAAGCTGCAGATTTAAAGAAATTCCACAAAACACTGCAACCTGTGCCAAGCCCTCTGTTCCTGAAGGCAGTGCCATCTCTCCTTTGTAATGGATCCCGGGGACGCCGCCGTTCCGACTCACGGAACCGAGTGGAAGCTCCGCCCCCGGGCCGTCGACGTCATACGAGACCGCCTCCGGCCTCTTCATAAGCCTTGATCTCCCACCTGTCTGGCGTTCCAGCAACCCAGCGTGGACGCCAGACGAGTGCCGGTCTCCTTGCCTACAGCCACACTCACCACAGCCTGCCTCAGTACTCACCACCCGAGATTGGACCCCGGCTGACAAACCCTGGGACACTCCGAGCTAGCGTGGCCAGGATCAAGCCACCCCGAACAGCAGGACGCCCAAACCGCAAGTATTCCCCTCTGGCTTGCCACCCACAGGGGATTTAACCTTTGCTGTAAGCTATCTGGGACTTGTACGTACTTTTGCATTGAAGATAAGGGAAGTCTTCCCCCTGCTGGTGGCTAATGAGATTGCATGCACTACTGAGATTATACTGTTTCTGTGGAACCACTTGTTACACCCCTGCTTGATGAACTGTGATATTACTTGGCTTTCATATGTGAAGTGAACATAGGAAGTTATAAAACCAACAGGTCCATTGCTATATAAGTGATTGGGAACTCACGTATAGGGTTTGTGTGAATTGAACATACTCTCTTAAAGACGCTCATTGCTATGTGAAGTTAACATTAGTGAAGCGTAACACTCCCAACATCGTTCCTAGAGACTCCTCCTTATTTGCGCATTCCTTTATATTAATTACTTTAGGTGTAGCAAGCTTAGTTAGGTTGGAAGATAGATCAATGATGCACTGAGCTTGCTTGGCAATATCAAACCTTGCCATCACGTACTCCTGGGCTAGAGCACGTGATTGTAAACGTGTCTCCGCAGCTGAGCTCCATCTTCCTATTTAATAGATCATTACATCCTTAGTCCTTTGGCTTCTTTCCTTGGATAGCTGCATCATCTCACCGCTGGGGACACCTAAATAGCTTCACATGCCCACTACGGACATCAAGACCTTCCCTCGGGGGTGAATGTTCACTCTCTACTGCCTGGGGATAAGTGATGTCACCCCAGCATGGTGTCACGCACATCCCACCATATCCTTGATGCTCATTATTTGCATACACTGTTCTACTCTCTGCACCACAAATCTAAAAGATAACCGAACCCAAGAACATACAATGTTCAGCTTTCCAGTCCTTGGGCCTCGTTCACACCATCCCCGTTCCGGCCCGATTGAGGCTGAAACACACTGGATCGCATTGCGGCCGGCTCAGTTTGTTGTGGGATGGGAGGGGGTGTGGAGGTACATTGAAATGAATGTCACCGCAATGCGATCAGCCGCACAGGAACGTGTGTCACATCAATGCCTGCCGTCCGGTCAGAAAAAATAGTGCTTGCAGCATTTTTTCGGGCCGGACCACAGGCATTGATGTGCCTTGAGTTCCCGTGCGGCCGATTGCATTGCAGCTGGAGGGCATTGCCATTCGCTTCAATGCACCGCCACGCTCCCTCCCACCCCACGACAAACTGAGCCGGCCGCAATGCGATCCACAATCGGCCCGGAACGCACTAAGGATGGTGTGAACGAGGCCTTAGATGTGGTGTCTGTATTAGTTTTCTTTTTTTAAGCTTTATTCCCTTTATTTCTACCTGGTGATCCTTCCAATAACACACTTCCTGTCCTAGGGCGACAACGCTCACTACTGCATTCTAGACTAGAAACACCTCCACCTCCTCTCTTCCTATCCCATAGGGGGGGCCGTGTTTTAACTATATTTCACGTACCTGGCTGGGTTCGATGAGGAGGCTCCCCTTGCACCTTGTATCCCCCAAACTCTGAGGATGGGAACAGAGCCTGAGAAACAGCAAGTAGCACGGGTGCCAGTGGTTGGGGCAGCATCGTGCCAGGCAGAAGTCCAGAATCAGGATTGGGTAGAGCAGAGCCGAGGTCACTCCTGGCGGACAGCAGAGTACCAGGTCAGTGGGCAGAATCGAGGTGAGACAAGCCAGGGGTCACATCAGTCGGGCAGCGAAGTACAAGGGATGAGGCAGAGGCAAGGTCCAGTAACAATTCCAAGGTCAGAAGGCAGGCAGCAATCAGGAGCAGTCAGGTTCAATCCGGGTCAAGACACAGGAGCAGTAATCAGGCAGAACACACAGGAGCACAAGGACAAGCTGAAAGACCATCCAGCAACTAAGCCCAGGCTGTGCTTGGTTTAAATAGGCTGATCAATTAAAAGGTACCGCATCACTTCCTGTGCGCCAGATTAGCGCGCCTGTGCCCGTTTTCCTATAGTACGAAAAATGGGACCATGCGCATGTGCAGTAGACCTGGTTACCTTACACTATAAATATAGTTTGGAGATTTTCGCTCCCAATCTGTTATTTTATGGGAGAGAAGAAAATAACCCACCTGTAATAAGGAGCTGCGGTCCAAGATAGGTGTACGTGGTTTTCGCTTCATCATTTGTAGAAATGTCCACGCTCCAGCAATAAAAGCCTTGGTCTGGTTCGGTAACTCGATTTATTTGGAAGGATAAACTATTATTGTGATGAGTGCAGATGCCATTATTCCTGCTGTGGTCACATCCAGTATTAGCACCGGCGGCCCGTCCTCCCCGGCAGGTAATGTTACTGGCCAATGTTACAATGTTACTTGTGAAGTGACCAAGAATTTTCACATTGTCTCCAGGAGCAGCAAAGATAACAGACGTTGTCTCCAGACTCGGCTCATTCCCATCTGACAAAGAAGAAAATATTATTATAGACAAACGTGAACAGTAGTTTATCCTTTCCAATAGCCCAAAGGATAAGATTTAGAATATTAACAACCACTTACAAAGCCATCCACAACTCTGACCCCGGCAAATCTCAAACCTTGTCTCAAAGTATCACCCTAACCGTCCCCTTTGCTCCTCCCAAGACCTTCTGCTTTCCAGCTCCCTCGTCAGCTCCTCCCATGCTCGCCTCCAGGACTTCACTAGAGTCTCTCCCATCCTGAGGAACTCTCTACCCCAACCTGTCTATCTGTCTCCCACTCTGACTGTCTTTAAGCGATCCCTTAAGATTCATCTCTTCAGGGAAGCCTATCCCACCTCTAACTAACCACTCAACTATCATGTTCTCAAACAATTTATCCCCACTTGCCCCTCCCTTTTAGATTGTAAGCCCTCAGGGGCAGGGCCCTCCTTACCATCTTGTCTTGAATTGTATTGCTATTGTAATGTCTTCCTTATATTGTAAAGTGCTGCACACACTGTTGGCGCCGTATAAATCCTGTATAATATTAATACTAATGAAAACCTCAACACTATACAAGATGTCTGCCTGTCAGGGAGGGTTGGCCTCAGTGTGGAGGATTTCAGAGCAGGAAAGGAGATATGGTTATAGTATGAATGGTTAGTGTTAGGGTTACAGTGAGAGTCTGGTATGGATTTTGGGGGGAATCACACTTTTTTTCCTAAGATACCCTTTAACATCTATACCAGAACCTCATCAAGGATAAGGGACTGGTATGGATTTTTGGGGACTCCCTAAATATGGGTGCAACATGAAACATGGTCAGACAGGTGCACTTGGTCTTTAAATACCAGATGGCACATGGTACCGCAGTATTAGCCTTTTACAGTCCCTTTACAGCAGACCTCAGGCCTCCCGTTGAGCTGCATCATGCCTTGTTTGCAGTGTGTCTAACACTGTTAGTTCTTCTTTGGCTCCTTCTTATGACCATACCCGTAAACATCATCATTCTGCAACTACTGACAAACTTGTATCTCAGAGTGATGATGCAACACCAGCTCACTATTTAACCATCAGCTGGTCTATTTAGTCTCTTTCCTTGCGTGTGTTCTGCTCTACCAGGTGCTCTGCAGGTGTTCCTGTCCTCCGTGTATGGCTCTGGCTGACTGATCTCCTGGTTCCCCAGCTACTGTCTCTGTTCATCCCGCTCTCAGTATTTCCTGACCTGGTTCTGATGACTACCCACTTTGGCATCTGACCTCTGGCTTAGCATTGACTACGTCATGGACATTCTCCATTGTTTTTTGCCATTTATGTTTATTGTTATTTTCAATAAACTCCTTTTATTTTTAAACCTGCACTTTAAGTTTCTGTCTGGTCTCTTGGTTCCCTAACAGTACACAAGCTCCCACAAAGCTGAAAGCCCCGGTTCATTAACAGGTCTCCAACAGTGTGGGGATTAACTATGACTGGTTGAGTATACATCCAAGGGTGAGTGGGGAGGAGGTGACTATGAGCTTTCTCTAGCTGAACAGGAGCAATATTTGGGCCTGATGGCTCAATTCCGGCAGCACTTCACAAATGGGGGGCTCTTTAAAGGGTGGGGACAACTAGAACGAGGAATCCACTTGAAAAAGAGTAACAGGTAATCGTCTCAGGAGTCCAATTACTTCACAAATAGGGACAAGAAGACCACCATTGGGAGTCAGGAATCCTCCTTCACCAGGGCTTAAACAGTGGGCAATGGGGCACTGATTGACTTTGTTCCCCAGCCCGTGTAGACAATCCTATTTTTCAGGCAAGAGTGGAAATCCTTGGTGTGGAAAGATATTTATGAGCAGTTCAAGTGGTAAGCATACATGTCTGAAGTGGGGTGGGATGGGCTGCTTTGTCATGAATGGCCAGTATGACAGTATCTCTTTATGGAACTAGGGTTTAAAATGGTCTAGCTGAGCATATTCCACTATCAATGACAGAAAACATGACCTTCAACATAATGTGAACTCTTCTCATTTGACCTCATGAACATTTTATTGGCCTGTACTGCTATAGTCATAGAAAAAAATTCAAGTATCATTTATACATGTTGAGAAGGTTGAACTTTGAAGCCCAGCCTTGCTTGACTTACCTTTCACTATAAGCAGCGTGCCGCCTGGGGACTGATACTTCTGATCACTCATATTGTGAAAACTCAGCAGTATGCGGCAGCAATACTTTGCATCGTCCTCCTTTGTTATATTGATGATGGTTATTGAAGCATTTCTGTGGTTTAGATCGAATCTCACATTCAGCCTTCCCTGATACTTGGAGGAGATCTCTTTTGTATCTGAGTCATAAATATTTTTGTCTTCATTACAGTATACGTCATATGGCGCTGCTCTCGCAATAAATCTTGAGGAGTTGATACTCTTCTCTGATTCTGGAAATGCAAATTGGCACGGGATGGTGACAGACTTTCCTTTGAGTGTTTCAGTTTTTGAAGGTTGATCAACACAGTACTGACCAGAGGTTTTATAAAGCCCGTCTGAGGACAAAACACATGGAAGTTATTTAAAGTGGCACTATACTCAGGAGTTAAATCTTAAAAATACATTCAGGTATGTTAACTATGAACAACAACGTATTTTATTTGTGTATCACTCAGCTGTAGATCCTCCAATCATCTCTGAATTGGTGCTGACACTGTCCTTCCTTCTGGAGGGGGGCTACTTTGTTCTCCATGGCCCCTGCGTGTGTTGCAAAGTAGTCACCGCTCCAAACTCACTCCCGGGATAGACTACAATCTCCCTACAAATTAGTAAACTAAACATGAGATTGTAGTCTATCCCGGGAGTGAGCTTGGACCGGTGACTACTTTACAACACACACAGGGACCATGGGGAGAAAAAGTCACTCACTAGAGATAAAGAATAGTTTTTAATGTTAAAAGGTGGTGACTTTTTAAAAAAATTAGTTTTTTTTCAACCTGACTAACTATGTAATAATAAGCATGCTTAAATTCGTGCTCATGAAAATGCATTCTTTGTTTTTGGAATAGATGATCAGCTCTTGGAACAAATTGAGCAAGGTCTTTACCAAGCAGGCCTTTTTTTTCCTTCAGCTTTAACTAGACCCCAATTATACATAGATTATGAACACTGGGAACTAAAGAAAAAAATTAAATTTTGGCACAAAATTGCTTATTCTATATTAAAAATGCAGCTCTGTGTATAGACCGTGGAAATAGATCATCAGCTCTTTCAGTAGAACATGCAAATACGGACGTCTGGTTTCCTCCAAAAGCAGCTTTTTTCCACCCGAGATTGGAAATAGATAGTCAGCCCGTGGGAGAGAACCCGGCACGGTACTTGTATGGTAAAAGATCTGCTGACATTTTTGCCTGCAGTGATGCAAAAATTATCAGAGGGTGAATGGAAATGATTAGTCAGAGCAGTTCTCGTTAAAATCAATCACATTGCAGAACAATAATTACAGATTTAATCAGCCTGCCATGTAAATGTGTCCTCATTTATACTTCCTCTTATAACTGATGAGTGAATCAACAAGCTTGAGGCACCCCAGTCTAAAAGGTAAAAAATGCAAATGTAAAAAGTAACATGTGGCCCCTCCTAAATCCATTGCAGACCCTTATCCCCGATAGATATGGATTTTAAGGGGAGGGGAGTCCCCATGCAAAGTACAAAAAATTGGAGTAGACTATCACATCAGAATCCCTTCTTTAAACCCCACCATTCACATCAGGCTCCCCCTATACATCAGGAGCCACCTCCTTCCACATCAGAGCCTCCTCTCTCACACAAGGAGCCCCCTTTCACAGCAGTCTGACCTTCACATCAGAAGTACCACTTTCACATCGGTAGCCTCCAAGTCAAAAGCCTTCTTCACATCAGAAGCATCCTTCCTTTACATCAGGAGCCCAAACTTCCTATCATAGGTCCAACCTTCCCATCAGTAGAAACAACAAGAGCCCTTTTCACATTAGCCCGCCCTCCCCCACCCCTACATCAGAGTCCTCTTCACATCAGAATCCCTCCTTTCACATCAGAGTCCCACTTTACATCATAAGCTTTCTCATTTCATATCATAGTAACCTCTCTCACACTAGGAGCCCCCTCCTTCACATCAGAAGTTCCACCTCCATAGACACAGCATTAGAAGGACCAGTACACTGTGAATAATAATCACTACAGCCTGTATAAATACTGTATACCCATAGACACAACATGAGCAGAACCAGTCCAATATATATAATAATCACTAAAGCCTGTATATATACTGTATACCCATAGACACAACATGAGCAGAACCAGTCCAATATATATAATAATCACTACAGCCTGCATATATACTACATACCCCCATAGGCACAGCATGAGCAGAACCAGTCCAATATATATAATAATCACTACAGCCTGCATATATACTACATACCCCATAGGCATAACATGAGCAGAACCAGTCCAATGTATATAACAATCGCTACAGGCTGTATATATATATATATATATATATATATATATATACTACATACCCCATAGACAGAACGTACCAAATGTCTATGGGGATACTGCTGCACACCTTACCGCATGCCCCTATTATGCAGATGGGTGCTGTAATGAACGCAGAAATCTCCACATGTATGTAAGCAGTAGTAAAGAATAACCAGCACACCAATGGGTAGTGTGGGAACACTCTTGCTTCTTCTTTAATCACGTATAATGTCACATCTCCAAGTGCAACTTTTTTTGTGCTTGGAGATGTGACATTATACTTGATTAAAGAAGAAGCAAGAGTGTTCACACACTGCCCATAATCACTACAGCCTGTGTATATATTACATACCCCATAGACACAGCATTAACAAGACCAGTACTGTATATAATAATCACTACAGGTTGTGTATATATACCTCATACCCCATAGCCACAACATGAGCAGAACCAGTCCACTGTATATCATAGTTACTACAGGCCATATATACTACGTACCCCATAGAGGCAACATAAGCAGGACCAGTACACTTCATATAATAATAAAACCACAGCCTGTATATATACTACATACCCCATAGACACAGCATTAGCAAGACCTGTACATTGTATATAATAATCACTGCAACCAATATATATATATTACATACCCCATAGACACAGCGTTAGCAGAACCAGCGTAAGGGAAATCATGTTTTTTAACTGTTCGAAAGGCAAAAAGACACCTAAAGGGGAACTTGTATTATTTAAATGACTTTAGAGCACACAGGAAGACTTTCATATCGGAAAACTTCCTCTTTTTACTGTCACTGTCTTCAGAAAGTTTTGTTAAATGAAGAAACCGTTGCAAATTTAACTGCCGTTAAAGGAGATTACGACATCGCCGAGTGCTATATGAGCTCAGGAGGCTTTACCAAAATGTATCTAAAGCCAAAACTTACTGTTTTTATTTTTGGATCGGATGGGGAAGGTTTAAACCTCCCATTACATTATTTTTAGTTCTCTGTGGAGAGGAGAATGTTCATCTTAGACAATTGTCACCAGGTCATTTGTCCCCATTGGAAGATTTCTGCAGCACTCCAACTCCTAGGCCAAAAGGCCTGAAGGAAGGACAGTACTCATAGCAGCATCACCACTGGGCAGAGGCCCAGGATGGAAGACCATGTAGCAGGTGGTGTCTCAACATTAGGCCGTGTCCAGACCTAAACCCCATTGAGAGTCTTTGGGGTGTTCTGGAGACTTTACACAGTGGTCCGACTCTCCCATTATCACTGCAATATCTTCGTGTAAACTTAATGGAACTCTGCATGGAAATAAATGTTGTGACTAGGGATGCACCAAAACCGTTTTTTCAGTATCGAGTACGAGTTTTGGTTTTCGCCGATACCGAATACTAGACTTGTGCGCCGTCAAAAAATTTGTTCCGTTTCGGAATATCCGTTATTATATATTTCGTAATTCGTGTCCGAAACTCAATTCGGATTCGTACGAAATACGAATTTTCGTTAGTTTCGGCACATTTTCGTAACTGTACGAACATTCGTTATGATGAAGTTAAAAAGCAAAAATACCTTTGTTAATATTGGAGTCGATGTGGTAGTTGTTTTTTTATCCAAAATACGAATTCCGTTAACGGATTCCGGATCCGAATTTCGTATATTTCGGATAAAAAAAAAAACTACCATCAACTCCAGTATATTAACAAATGTACTTTGCTTTTTAACTTCAATATAATGAATGTTCGCAACGGAACGAAATTCCGTCAACGGAATTTCGTATTTCCTGCCTGTGTATTGTAATGCAACTCTCAGCAGCAGCGGATCAGTATTTCATATTTTTTTGATGCGGCTGCACTATGTACTGGGTAGTCTCCCGAATTTCGGATCCGAAAAAAACGTTTTTTTTCAGATTAAAAAAAAAATCTTGTCATGTTGTTCAACCTCATTTACAGGGGTAATATTAGTTCCTGTTTCAAATAAATTCGTATCTGAAATTCGTTAACGGAATTTCGTATTTTGGATATAATTCGTAAACTGCAATTCGGATTTCGGATGCTTCCGAATTTAAGAGTTTCAGGAAAATTCGCACGAATTTCGATTCGTAACGAAACGAATCGCACATGTCTACCGAATACTGATACCGTAAGTCCCATTAAGGAAGCCAGGTGGCATGTAAAGACTCACCACCCGGCTTCCCGATTAGCAGGGAACCAGTCTCCATGCTTCTCGTCACTAGGTGACAAGAAAGCATGGAGTCTGATTTCTGGCCAATCAGGAAAGCCAGGCAGCAAATATCTCCTCCTGGGAGAAATCCCTGAAGACTCAAAGCTAGAGGAGGTCCAATGAAATATTAGGCCGTGTGACGTTTTTTTTTTTTGGACAGGCAGTGCATATTTGTTGGAACCTTGTTTAGATACAAAAATTATATATGTAATGAATAGAGACAAGGGAACTTCTGGAAAGTGCAATCAGTAGTGGTTCAGCTGAACCCTTAAAATCCAGAATTTCTGAACTAGAAGTCCCTTTGAAGAAAATGGAAATCCAAGCCAAACTCCAGAAAAAGTGTGTATTATAAAGCAGCAGATAGATGTTTTCAGGGTTGTAATGTTCCTGGAGAAATGTTACACATATGGTGGGCATGCCCATTAGCTACTGCGTTCTGAACCAAGGTTTTTAAAGTATTAAGAACTCTGTTCCATGCTCCATAAACACTTACTGAGGGATCCGGGACAAGCACTCTTGCTGCTCCATAAACACTTAGTGAGGAACCCAGGAAAAGCACTCCTGCAAATAACTGTAGCTTGATTGACCAAGTCACAGCTTGCCTTAACTACTTCTTATTCATAGCTGAGTGCTGTTAGGAAACGTTTTCACAAAACTAATTAATGGAGGTGTAGCCCTTATTAACCTTTGTGATGTGGCTACTAGAAAGTTAGTGTTGCCAGAGCTGTAGTTGGTGTGGCTGAATTACAGTTGGCATTTATCTGGTTAATTCCAGGTGTTCTGGCATTGACTGTGTGACCCTACTACAGTGTGGGGCAGCCATTGGGGAACATTCTGAGTGTGTGTGGCTCACCAGCCAATCACTGGTAGTTTCATAGCCAGTGGTGCATGCTGTAGAAGTGCATATATATCCAGGGGAATTGCCAAGTGCTCAGTTCTCAGTATTGAATTTACACTGTGGAATACCCAAAGGAACTGGTGAGTCTGGAGTTTTGTTCTGTCCTATTTTTGCAGTGGATGTCCTAAGCCCTAAACCTTTTTCCCAACTATGAATTTCTACAATAAAGTTCCTTCAGCATCAAATGCACAGTCTAGACCTTGCTTTGTCAGTTGCCACAGAGGGTGGTAAGTGCCTTTGGGGCAGTGGCACCCAGGTTGCTAAAAACCCCTAGACAGACTATGGGAGACTTGATTATTCAGCGGCTCCTTGGTGGGTGAGCGTTACAGACGTATGGAGAATCCACTTTCTGTTTACACGAGCATAACTCTTACTTCGGGATGGATATGATTTTTATAGATCATTATCATACAAAGCTTCTCCATCAAGTGAATATTCTCCTAATTACGTTATCTGATCACTCTTCAGTGTCAGCTCTCTTTCACCTTGCTCCAGGTTCTATCAAACCTACAAGCTGGAAATCAAATGAATCACTGTTCAAGGACTTGACAGTGCAGAATATTATAAAATTTGAGTTTTTTGGGGGAAAATTGTTCAATAGATACTGTATATCTTCATTTGGGGTAAATTAATTGTGAATGGTGCAAGATTAAAGAGAGAGAAGCTTACTGGAATAAAAACCCTTTCTGCAGAAATAGTTCACTTGGAGAGATACAAAAAGTCGCTAACTCTGATGTCAACTTCACCTGAGCAAATTCATCAACGGTTTGGCAGGTAATTGGTAGACACATTAGATTTGTTTTGTTCTGAGTTGAAATTCGGACGAACATCGGCATATTGGGACTTTCAGATGCTTCTGAATTTCGAATGGAAAAAATGAATCTAAACTAATACAAAGTTTGCGGTATTGAAAATCCGGTTGCATCTGAAGGTGGACTAAGCCTTTAAGGGCAATTTGCACCATTGTAGGGCAGTACAGCATGTTCATTAATGCTGTAATACCCAGGGCCGATTTACTCTCCCTGCTGCCCCAAGGCCAGGTTCCACAATTAACCCCCCTCCCCGTAAACACCCG